>NC_070629.1:23748555-23986055 GCF_947347685.1 Pleuronectes platessa | reverse complement strand
CATCACTGAAGGTTATTGGGAAATATCAACACCACATGTTTTATATAGTGTTGTGCGTAATGTGTCTCTTTACGTGAAGCCACATATGTGAGAGGGCTGATGGTCGAGAGCTGGTGCTATTTGTGTCTTGACTGTTTGGGCCTCTCAGTATGGCTGTCAGTGCGAATCAGTGTGTGAGTGGGAGGATAGCACTTCCATATGGAGTGCATACTGTATGTGTGTGTGAGTGTGAGTGTGTGTGTGTGTGAGTGTGAGTGTGAGAGTGAGTGTGAGTGTGAGTGTGTGTGTGTGTGTGTGTGTGTGAGTGTGAGTGTGAGTGTGAGTGTGTGTGTGTGTGTGTGTGTGTGTGTGTGAGTGTGTGTGTGTGTGTGTGTGTGTGTGTGTGTGTGTGTGTGTGTGTGTGTGTGTGTGTGTGAATGTTTAAGAGAGAGTACTATTTTGATCTGTTAGCCTTCTCGTGGAAAAAGACGCAAGGCTACACACACACACATATACACACACACACTGGCACACACACACAAAGGTCACTTTTGAAGACATGGCTTTTGTCACCCATTGGACAAGCAGTCCCCAGTTATCTGATCTTTAATCTGAAAAGAAAGCCTATGACACACACTCGCACACATACACACACACGCACGCAAACACACATACTGGTTTCCATGGTTTGTGGGGCGTGCACTTTTTATCATAACCTGTGGGGACCACCCTTTCTAGAGGTTGTGGAAGTATGAAAAAAATCAGGGACACTAAGAAAAAATCTGTTAGTACATGCACACCTTAAAATATCTAAATTTATGAAGTAGTGTTTTGACTGTGCAAAATGGGGACCTTAGAAAAAACGGGTAGGTATGGCTGATGGGGACCTCATTTACATATCATTTGCATGACTCACACAACTTGTTATAAGACTAATGGGGACCATGCTTCAATAAAGCATTATTATATACATTATTACTGATACCGTAAGTCCTTCCATTATTACATTTGTTAGAGCTGTTTGTTTAAAACTAATAAAGTCTAGCCAAAAAAGAACAAAAGTTGTTGATAGAAAATGTAGAGATATAACATGATACCTGTAAATGGTGATAGGGATGCAAAGCATCACTTTGTACAGAAAATCTTGCTGTTCATGAACTCCGCCTTACAATGATGCAGAATTTGATAGGACTATTAGTGTAATGTGGTTGAAGTGAATATAAACTTATCAAACAGTGACGGGCTATCTATATCCCTACAAAGAATAATTCTTATTCAGTCAAATTTGTAAGATATTTTTAATTTCAGACAGACAACCACATAGCAACCGCTTACTGGTGGTAATCTTCCCATTATTTACTTAATTTCCTCTTGTTGGCTGTAATGCGGTTATATATGTAGAATTTCACATTCTGCCAGCTCCGGTCCTTAAGAGCTTCTGGTTCAGCCCTTTAACACTTCTCACAGTCAAACTTTGCTGGAACAATTCAAGATGTGATGAATCGATTCATGTGCCTTTCCACTGCCTTCACGTCTGTCCTCTTCCAGGGTGTTTTCTTCTTTTGGGCAGTTGTACCTTTAAGTGGTCGGAAAAACACATTTGTAAATACAAGGACTCCAAAGTGTGTAAGAGTTATAATCCAAAGTTACAAGTTCTATAAAGTATAAACTAACTTCTACAGTATAAGAAAACTAAAATATACAATTACTCGGCCAAGAAAACACTGATATGTGCATTCTGCCTGAAATTGTCAGTGGGAAAGAGGATTTTGATTCAATTTTCTTATAAGCTGTACATGCTGTGTTATATTAAAAAATACCCTGTTCATTCTGATCAATGACATGGACTCACATTCACTGACATAAATTTCTCAAAATTGTCATGAAGAAAATACTGTATTTATAAAATGTTGAATCTGTTGGATAAATAAAAACAATGTACTGATTCACTCATTAATCTAACTAACTATGGATTTGTGAGGACGTAGGACAGGTGGTTGGTATAGGGACTAGTTGTTTGTATGTTTATACTATTAAAACTAACTGTTTTGAGTCCTACTTTAAGCACCTAATAGACTCTAGAATCAGCCAAACAACCCTTTATCTGATTATTGCAGACATGAATATACAGATAAAACTAAATTAAATGGGGGCAGCAACAGTTATGCGGCAAAGGTCTGAAATGACAAAGTATTGGTGGCAACATCTTCAGTTGGCGACACCGAAAACAGTCTCTGATCTGGCCTTTTTTTTATGACTGCTATCTAACGATGTCCTTTATAGTCTGACTTGACCGGGGTTCTTCTACTGCTCTGTGGGCTTCAGGTGTAATGTTTTGACCATCCAAAATCATGTTGTCTGGTGTTGTATAATCGCAGACAGTGGGGCCCATTGAGCTATCAGGATCATTAAGAGGCAGAAATGTGTTCTTAAAGTTTAGTTGAACTGAAGCATCACTGTCACTGTCACTTTCGGATATGGTATCTGGTACGTGATCATCTGCACTCTCTGATGACGAATCAAATAGTTCAGAATCTTCCAGATCTGTGTCTTTCATCTAAAAAAATGTATGAAAAGATTATAAATATGTAGAGCTGTAACAGTTAGATGAGAAATTATTCATTGTGCTGTTTTGCAAGTTTTGTGTCATAATTTGATTATTTTAGCAGTTTATATTATAATAAGCAGAATAATTTGACTGTTCTGAAAAAAAAAGACTATATCAAATTGCAGCAACTTGAAAAATTGAAGTGCAACTGAAAGTGATTGTAGGCCGTCTTAATTTTGGTACAAAAGTCTCAGTTTCATTTTTGAACTCTGTAATCTGAAAATAAAGGCACATACGCAATAAATAATTTAGTAAAAATGCATATAAGAATTTTTGAGACCAAAGTTGTGTCTGCTCTGCTAAACTAATTCTGAATTCACAATCTAGAAAAAACATGTTTCACACATTTTACACACAACATTATAGTTCATCGTGGGGACCAGTTTTATCTAACTTTTCAAAAACAGTTACTACTTGCACACTGTCAGAAGGTGTGTTGTGGGGACCACGTGAATACAAAATGTAGAGTGATAATTTATCAAGAAAGAAAATACTGTGAAGTTTGAAATCGACCATGAATATACCTCTACCACTAACCTTCAAGATGCCATACTTGAAATGTCATTGTATACCAATTTACATAACTTCTGACCAGTAAAGCTATTTGTCATTCACACAACTTAAAACAGGCTTTGTGGGGACATTTTACACACAACATTATAGTTCATTGTGGGGACCAGTTTTATCTAACTTTTCAAAAACAGTTACTACTTGCACACTGTCAGAAGGTGTGTTGTGGGGACCACGTGATTCCAAAATGTAGAGTGATGATTTATCAAGAAAGAAAATACTGTGAAGTTTGAAATCGACAATGAATATACCTCTACCACTAACCTTCAAGATGCCATACTTGAAATGTCATTGTTTACCAATTTACATAACTTCTGACCAGTAAAGCTATTTCTCATTCACACAACTTAAAACAGGCTTTGTGGGGACATTTTACACACAACATTATAGTTCATTGTGGGGACCAGTTTTATCTAACTTTTCTGAAACAGTTTCTACTTCTGACCAGCGAAGCTCTTTCTCGTTCACACAACTTAACACATGCTTTGTGGGGACATTTTACACACAACATTATCGTTCATTTTGGGGACCAGTTTTATCTAACTTTTCAAAAACAGTTACTACTTGCATACTGTCAGAAGGTGTGTTGTGGGGACCACGTGACTCCAAAATGTAGAGTGATAATTTATCAAGAAAGAAAATACTGTGAAGTTTGACATCGACCTTGAATATACCTCTACCACTAACCTTCAAGATACCATACTTGAAATGTCATTGTTTACCAATTTACATAACTTCTGACCAGTAAAGCTATTTCTCATTCACACAACTTAACACATGCTTTGTGGGGACATTTTACACACAACATTATAGTTCATTGTGGGGACCAGTTTTATCTAACTTTTCTGAAACAGTTTGTTCTTCTGACCAGCGAAGCTCTTTCTCGTTCACACAACTTAACACATGCTATGTGGGGACATTTTACACACAACATTATAGTTCATTGTGGGGACCAGTTTTATCTAACTTTTCAAAAACAGTTACTACTTGCACACTGTCAGAAGGTGTGTTGTGGGGACCACGTGAATACAAAATGTAGAGTGATAATTTATCAAGAAAGAAAATACTGTGAAGTTTGAAATCGACCATGAATATACCTCTACCACTAACCGTCAAGATGCCATACTTGAAATGTCATTGTATACCAATTTACATAACTTCTGACCAGTAAAGCTATTTGTCATTCACACAACTTAAAACAGGCTTTGTGGGGACATTTTACACACAACATTATAGTTCATTGTGGGGACCAGTTTTATCTAACTTTTCTGAAACAGTTTCTACTTCTGACCAGCGAAGCTCTTTCTCGTTCACACAACTTAACACATGCTTTGTGGGGACATTTTACACACAACATTATCGTTCATTTTGGGGACCAGTTTTATCTAACTTTTCAAAAACAGTTACTACTTGCACACTGTCAGAAGGTGTGTTGTGGGGACCACGTGAATACAAAATGTAGAGTGATAATTTATCAAGAAAGAAAATACTGTGAAGTTTGAAATCGACCATGAATATACCTCTACCACTAACCGTCAAGATGCCATACTTGAAATGTCATTGTATACCAATTTACATAACTTCTGACCAGTAAAGCTATTTGTCATTCACACAACTTAAAACAGGCTTTGTGGGGACATTTTACACACAACATTATAGTTCATTGTGGGGACCAGTTTTATCTAACTTTTCAAAAACAGTTACTACTTGCATACTGTCAGAAGGTGTGTTGTGGGGACCACGTGACTCCAAAATGTAGAGTGATAATTTATCAAGAAAGAAAATACTGTGAAGTTTGACATCGACCTTGAATATACCTCTACCACTAACCTTCAAGATACCATACTTGAAATGTCATTGTTTACCAATTTACATAACTTCTGACCAGTAAAGCTATTTCTCATTCACACAACTTAACACATGCTTTGTGGGGACATTTTACACACAACATTATAGTTCATTGTGGGGACCAGTTTTATCTAACTTTTCTGAAACAGTTTGTTCTTCTGACCAGCGAAGCTCTTTCTCGTTCACACAACTTAACACATGCTATGTGGGGACATTTTACACACAACATTATAGTTCATTGTGGGGACCAGTTTTATCTAACTTTTCAAAAACAGTTACTACTTGCACACTGTCAGAAGGTGTGTTGTGGGGACCACGTGAATACAAAATGTAGAGTGATAATTTATCAAGAAAGAAAATACTGTGAAGTTTGAAATCGACCATGAATATACCTCTACCACTAACCGTCAAGATGCCATACTTGAAATGTCATTGTATACCAATTTACATAACTTCTGACCAGTAAAGCTATTTGTCATTCACACAACTTAAAACAGGCTTTGTGGGGACATTTTACACACAACATTATAGTTCATTGTGGGGACCAGTTTTATCTAACTTTTCTGAAACAGTTTCTACTTCTGACCAGCGAAGCTCTTTCTCGTTCACACAACTTAACACATGCTTTGTGGGGACATTTTACACACAACATTATCGTTCATTTTGGGGACCAGTTTTATCTAACTTTTCAAAAACAGTTACTACTTGCACACTGTCAGAAGGTGTGTTGTGGGGACCACGTGAATACAAAATGTAGAGTGATAATTTATCAAGAAAGAAAATACTGTGAAGTTTGAAATCGACCATGAATATACCTCTACCACTAACCGTCAAGATGCCATACTTGAAATGTCATTGTATACCAATTTACATAACTTCTGACCAGTAAAGCTATTTGTCATTCACACAACTTAAAACAGGCTTTGTGGGGACATTTTACACACAACATTATAGTTCATTGTGGGGACCAGTTTTATCTAACTTTTCTGAAACAGTTTCTACTTCTGACCAGCGAAGCTCTTTCTCGTTCACACAACTTAACACATGCTTTGTGGGGACATTTTACACACAACATTATCGTTCATTTTGGGGACCAGTTTTATCTAACTTTTCAAAAACAGTTACTACTTGCACACTGTCAGAAGGTGTGTTGTGGGGACCACGTGACTCCAAAATGTAGAGTGATAATTTATCAAGAAAGAAAATACTGTGAAGTTTGACATCGACCTTGAATATACCTCTACCACTAACCTTCAAGATACCATACTTGAAATGTCATTGTTTACCAATTTACATAACTTCTGACCAGTAAAGCTATTTCTCATTCACACAACTTAACACATGCTTTGTGGGGACATTTTACACACAACATTATAGTTCATTGTGGGGACCAGTTTTATCTAACTTTTCTGAAACAGTTTCTACTTCTGACCAGCGAAGCTCTTTCTCGTTCACACAACTTAACACATGCTTTGTGGGGACATTTTACACACAACATTATCGTTCATTGTGGGGACCAGTTTTATCTAACTTTTCTGAAACAGTTTGTTCTTCTGACCAGCGAAGCTCTTTCACGTTCACACAACTTAACACATGCTTTGTGGGGACATTTTACACACAACATTATAGTTCATTGTGGGGACCAGTTTTATCTAACTTTTCAAAAACAGTTACTACTTGCACACTGTCAGAAGGTGTGTTGTGGGGACCACGTGACTCCAAAATGTAGAGTGATAATTTATCAAGAAAGAAAATACCGTGAAGTTTGAAATCGACCTTGAATATACCTCTACCACTAACCTTCAAGATGCCATACTTGAAATGTCATTGTTTATCAATTTACATAACTTCTGACCAGTAAAGCTATTTCTCATTCACACAACTTAAAACAGGCTTTGTGGGGACATTTTACACACAACATTATAGTTCATTGTGGGGACCAGTTTTATCTAATTTGTCTGTAACAGTTTCTGCTTCTGACCAGCGAAGCTCTTTCTCGTTCACACAACTTAACACAAGCTTTGTGGAGACATTTTACACAAAACATTGCATTTCCTTGTGTGTACAAGTTTTACCTAATTGTTCACACACAGTTTCTACACAAACTCTGAACAAAGAGTGATCATATAATGATAAAACAGTGATGGACATGAATTTACCTCTTCAGGTGTGGTCTTTGGCCCAAAGGCACAATCCATCAGACTCTCTGAGTGGACAGGATCTGAATCATCCTCCTCCATGGTGTTAACAGTGATGCTGGTTGTCTGTAAACAAAAGTAAAACGTTCCCAATATTTACTTATATTATATTCCAATATTTCTATTCAGATAAAGTTTTGAGATTACATCCATGTCATAAGCGGGACTGGATACATTTGGCAAATGACCCTGATTCTTTAACATATAAAGTGATAGCATTTCAATGCTTTGTAATTATGCCCAAACCCATTTCGCCCCTTCTCCCTAACCCTACCCCTTGTTTTCGAGGGTATTCTTGCCCCTTGAAACAGAGGTTGAAATCTTCCCCATCTAATTGGGACAGCCCTCCAAGAGCCGTTACATAACCAGTGGTCATCGCAAAAACCTGCGACGACATCAGTAGTCTTCGATGTAAACACAAGCGACAAAAGGTTTTGCTTGGTATGTCATTGTAAAAACATTATTGAGATCTTTAATGAACCAATGCTATTGTTTGCAATCACTAAAGTGACAAACCTATAATATCCTAATATCATCTATGCTAATGCAGGTGAATCAATGACTTTTCCATTCATCCAATGGAAGTTGAAAAGTTTGGACACTCTGCACTATTTCACATATAAATCCAAATCAGAGCTTGAGGCTGCTAGCAGAGGTTTGTAGACAACCCTGCTAGGATGCAGTGTTAATAGAGGATCATTCAGTTCAGTAACATAATATCTATAATGATCTAAACTGACCTTCAATAGCTTCTTAAAACTTTTGTAAATTAGATTCCTGTTTGTTATTTCATGTTCCTGTTATTTTCACTACACTAAGTGGTCGCTCATGCATTGCAGCTTAAAGTCCAAACAAGTTGTGATAGGCAATCCTGGTATTTTTTGTATATGTAACGTGTACATGGTTATAACAATATTAATACAGCCAAATTAGGTCCACATATTTCTCATTCTACTAAATTGTTGTGATACTTGACTCATTGTATTTGCTGTGTTCTGTGCAACATACCTGTGTTCGCCATGGGCAGTCTTCACCTCCATAATTATAGGCGATTTCTTCTCCTTCTTTAATGTCATCCAGGGCAAATAAACAAAGGTGGGGTTCTCCATTAACATCAATTTTTTTTCATTTTGGAGTTAGTACGTCTGTGTTCATCATTAACTTGTCACCCAATTGAGCCATCTTCTCTAAAGGCATCAATACTTGAGAAATTGGAAAAATTTAAAAAGAAAAAATACAAATGTCACAATATATAGTATATGAAGTGTAGTTTAGGAATTCTTAAGTCCACTTGAAGGCAAACATGAATGCAGCACATCAGGGGTGGTAAAGTTTTCTCCTTCTCTGGGATTCTGCATCACTTATTATATCCTTAAAATGCAGATGCAGATTAAGATGCATTTATTATTCCCAAACACATGCACAGACATGCAAAGGCACACTCATGCAGGTAGGGAAATGTAATCTCTGCTCTTGACCCATCTGGTGCAGGACACACAGAGCAGTGAGCGACCATGTACGGCGCTCGGGGAGCAGATGATGGGGGAGTAAGGTGCCTTGCTCAGGGGCACTAGACAGGGTAGGGAAACTCTTGGATTTTTGGACAGATCAATCCAGGTTCGTCTTTTGTTGTCTCTCCGTGGAGTCGAACCAGAGACGAACCAGAGACCTTCTCTGTCCAAGTTTCTGCCACTAGACCACCGCCTCTAGACCTCCCCCCTATATTGTACAACAAAGTCTCCTTTACAAATTGTACCCTTTGCAAATATACCACGTCCTGCAAACAATAAAAACATTTTCAATAAAACAGGAGGATCCATTAATTATATTTGTTGACAATGAGTTTATGCTAATATATACTACAAAAGAAACCAAAACTGACCACTGCAGCATTCTAGTCCCTATTAAATGTACTCTGGAGCTTTTCTTTTGATTTTAAATGATAATTATTCATTGATTATTTACAGCAGATACCACCTTACCTTTTACTGCATACATATACTGGACCTCTAATTTGCAGATTTTGTCAGTCTGTGAAATATCATGTTGAATTGCTGATCCGTGGTGGCATTTCTGAAGGAAAAGATTAAAACAAATGAGTTTACTTTAAAATATTTGTTTGATTTGTTTGCTTAGTAAGATTTTGTGGTACTACAAATTGTTGTTGTTGCCTAAAACCTCATGAGGATTGTTTTTCTTGCAAAATTCAACTACAGAAACATTCTCCTTCACTCTCTGTCATGAGTAACGTTTCTGCCTACAGGATGATGCATACTCCCGTGCGTTGTTGCATAAACTATACACATCTACAAACATATATGCACCGTATATCTGTCTTGTGCATGTGTGAAAGCTAAACCGGGTCAAAATCTAAAGCCAATTCTTTAGATTTTACCTGCAGGTCATGCCTGAAAACAGCTTAAATGAGAGATGTTTATGTCTGAATAATTATGAAGGAGTTTGGCTTTCACATATAAAAAACACAGCAGTAGAATTCAGAGAGGAGGAGGCGCCTGGGTAGAGCAAGCCAGAGGCATGACATGATGACAAATTCAGTAGCAGAGAGCATAGTATTTTTGTTAACAGCACATCAAAGATGATGGCAAAAGAATGTCATTGTATTTAGTTTTGCATTTACACCAATGTTACAAGCATTTGAATATGTCCACATTATCAACAAAGAGTCAACAGGGAGATTTTTCATGCTGAGATATTTTTATTATCCCAGTCTCACGTGTGTGAGCTGTTAAAAACACTATGAATTTGCCTACTTGCCGGCTCTGAATCCTCCGGATAATCTCCTGCTGTATTTTCTCAATGGCTTATTCGGACAATCTGCAGAGTTTTTACTGGGGGGGTGACAGGAGAAACTCTGGATTATCCGGAGCGTTTGCGTTTTTACAAACTGCCCCTATCTGGATAGTCTCTTGGTATAATCCAGATTGCAGTGCATGTTTAAAAGCAACTTAAAGAGAGTGAAGTAAGAAGGAAAACACAGCAGCAGCTATTTTTCTGTTGTGATTTTAAACAGGAAATAAATGCATCACTATTTTTACTTCATTTAAATTCAACAAATGTGGTGTTATTCCCACATAATAACTGGTAGTGTTGACACCTTTTCTCTTATCTACCAGGGCAACATAGAACAGAACTGGGTTAAATGAAAACCATGAAAGAATTATCCATAGACTATTCAATATTATTAAGATTAAGATTAAGATGCATTTATTAGTCCCAAACACATGCACAGACATGCAATGGCACACTCATGCAGGTAGGGAAATTTAATCTCTGCTTTTGACCCATCTGGTGCAGGACACACAGAGCAGTGAGCGACCATGTACGGCGCTCGGGGAGCAGATGTTGGGGGAGTAAGGTGCCTTGCTCAGGGGCACTAGACAGGGCAGGGAGACTCTTGGATTTTTGGACAGATCAATCCAGGTTCGTCTTTTGTTGTCTCTCCGTGGAGTGGCACCAGAGACGAACCAGAGACCTTCTCTGCCCACAGTCCAAGTTTCTGCCACTAGACCACCGCCTTATGAATACAGATACACCTTTCAATTACATTGACCTCATCACACAAGAACTTCTCTCTCCCCTGCTTTAGCTGTACAAACACTTTAACTTTCTATCTGCAAAAAAAGTAATATTTACAGTAAAATTTCTCAGCTTTTACCTGTTTATTTGCCTGACTTTAATAACCTTTCTACTGCTCTACTTTTCTATTCTAGACATTTTATCATATTAGTGACTTGTCATTTGTGATTGTGGCTAATTTAACTTAACTGCAGGTTTTAGATTTAATCTTCTATCATTTAATTCCAGATTTATGACTCTGACCATGTTTCTTTAATAACCTGCTCTGCCTCTTCCACATGAACCTGCCCATTGTTAAATAAGAAAATAAGTTAAAAGGGCCGGTTCATAACCAGCTTCCAAATAGAGGCTATCCAGAGCAGCCAGGTTACACTTCCTCTGTTGTTTAAAATTTAAAGCCCCTCAGCGGAAGCTACAGTCAGACTTAAATTATTCTGTATAATGGTACTGTCTACAATGAGAACAACTGTAATTTGAATTGTCTGACTTTAGTCAAAACCTGTGCTCTATAATGTTCTCTATTAATTAACTTAAACATACTAAATATAGCATAACAGGGCTTATATTGATCTTAAGTTCATCATAACAAAATGAGACTCAAAACTCAGAAATGCTTGACTTGATTGTCTCCTTCAGTTTACATAAACTCCTACATATATGCATCATGCATGCAAGTAGTAAGAGAAATGCAGTAAAACATTTGAGGTCTTACACTTAGCCTTTGTAGCTAATCAGAGCTATTAATCATGCTAGCTAGGTACAGGTAATACATGCAATTTGAGGATTCAACACTGCTTATACTTATTTAAGATACAACTGTGCTTACCTTATGCTTTACTTTTGCTCCTCTGCACATGTTCTTATCTTCTTAGCTAGTTTCTCCGGCAAATAATCTTCTTTTACTGTTGATAGCTACCTCTTGATGCTGAAAATGTCATCGCTGCTTGAATCATTACTAATGGGGACAAGGAAGTGGGTGGCACCCAACCATATTTGGAAGATGTGTGTGTGTGAAGCAGTGGGTGCAGTACTAACTAGAAACAGTAGGGCCACCAATGAGCAATGCTCACACACTCACACTCACCAAAAAACATGTCATATGGGCCAATGCTTAAAACTTCACGGGCACCTTCAGAGTAGCTCTAGTAGTCATTTAAAAGGGTTATCCTCATGGGGACCGGGATTTTGGTCCCCAAAGCGCAACCGGTCCCCATGACGTGACTGTGTAAACAGTTAACGGTCCCCATCGCGTGATGATTACCCGAACACACACACACACACACACACACACACACACACACACACACACACACACACACACACACACACACACACACACACACGCCTCCTCAGTGTCTGGTGTTGAACTTTGATCAGAAGTGTATGTTGCCCATTCTTGCTCCCACTTTGACAGATACAGTTCCCAGATCTGTTCAATTATTTAAACGAGTCTACATCTAAGAATCACTCCACCTATTGGACAGGTGGGGCCCGCAGTCCCTGTATCAGGTGTGTGTGTGTGTGTGTGTGTGTGTGTGTGTGTGTGTGTGTGCGTGTGTTAGCCGTCAGCCTGTCTGGTGTCCTGTCACTGATCTGTGCAGGTCGACTTTGTGTCACTGCTTTGATTGATGTGCTCTAATGTGAAGAACTGCAGCATCAGTCTGAGTCTCTTAAAGCTAAAGTCCACTCTAAAACACAGTAGTTGTTACCTGAACTTTACAGTCGCACTGAAACCACAACTTTAAGAAACGGTCAATAAAGCATCATTGTGTTAATCTTTATATTATTATGCACAGTCCATTTTATATTATATATATAAATTATGCCAGATATAATTAAAAGCTCATTTATATCTGCGGCCCCTGTGTGGGGGCCACACGGGATTCCACAGATAACTGAGGATAAGAATAACTGAATTGAAAACCCTAAACTATAAAAAACTGACTAGATTAAACATTAATATGACAAATCTAAAAAACAAAAGAAAAACAACAGAGGCAAAAACACACCACATCCCAATTAGCGTTAGCATCAGTAAACTCAACATCATTAAAACAGACATTCCATTATTTCAATGCCAGCCACATAATCAGAGTCTCTCAGCTCAGTGACCACAGTGTCCTGCAGCCAGGCTCCCAAACTAGATTTAAAATATTTAAATGTCGGCTTCTGCTCCCTCAGAGACTTCTACGTCTGTGTTTATATATAACGGCTTCACTTCACTCAGTGTATTTATACGACTGGAGTTTAATCCAAGTAGCTCTAATTAATTTAGTATGAAAAGGAAAAGGCTGCTGAACCTGTCTTCATCTGCTTTTAATGTGTCATCTCCACTTAGACATCAGGAACCTGTTCGTGTTGCTGCTGTGCACATGTGGAGCTCCTGGAGCTGCTGCAGCCGGATTTTTGAACATGGAGGTAAAGTCAAACAATAAATAAAGACTCTTCTCGAGATACTTTCCAAGTTTACCAGCTCCAGCTTATAAAAAACAGACATACAATTATGGATACACACAGAGCTGCCATTCATATCGTAAATCATCGTTGAGAGAAGAAGAACAAGAAGATGAAAGTGGATGGAGCAAAACATTTAATATTTTTTGGAACCCACAAAGCATTGTGTGATGACAGAAAGCAGAAGTGTAGCGATGATACAAAGATTGAATAAAGAAAATGTTGGGACTCTTTCTGACAGCCACTGTGATCTCGCTGAAAATGACTCTGAATGAACAATGACAAACCCCCACTGAGCATACACCCACTCTGCAGCCGAAACACCCACACACACACACACACACACACACACACACATACCCAAACATACACACTAAAGTCACACACTGAAATATCCGACACACATTTGCCTAATAGCATGATTGAATTTCAACACGGGCATGTCAATAACTGGAGAAAGAAAGAGGGAAACAAATGTAAATGTTGGAGGAGGAGTCATTACTTCCTTTTTAAAGTAGGTTTGAGCTGCATCACCTAATTGATCGATTGATTGGTTGATTGATGGGGAAATTAATATGCAACTGTTTTGATGATCAATGAATCATCAGTCTGTGTGTGGCTCACAGTCGTATCTCGAGAACGGCTCGTCTCATCGGCTTCACGCTTCAAATGTGTATTGTCAAGGGCCAAAAATGGTGCAGTGTCAGATTCGATGCAATTTGGACACATTCAATATTAAAACATTTTTGAATTAACAGGGACAAGCGCTCTGTAGCAGGGGCGGATGGGATTCATCAATGGGAGTGAGGTTGTTGATCACATTCATGATAACTTATTCTCCAGTTGGAGCTTCACAGAACTTTGAACGAGCAGGTGAGCAGCTCTTTGTGCAGCAGCAGTAGAGCAGCATCAGGACCGAGTCCAGCAGAGGCTTGAATCACTGCAGGTCACTCTAACAATAACAAACAGATCTGAAGCCAGCATCACCACGCGCCGATTCCCATTCCACACAGGCGTGTTAAGAATGGGAGCTGCACTAGTTCAAGTCATCTTTTAAAGCAAAAATAATTGGTTTCATCTTTTCAAATGCAAATATTTTGAGATGTCTATATTCTTCTGTGCAGGAAAACTAAATATCTTTACGTTTCGGACAGTCAGTCGGACAAAACAAGACATTTTTAAAGCATCACCAAATGCTCCGGGCAATTGGTGATTAACAACAATTTGCTGACAATACAATTCAATGGTTAATTGACTTATTCAAACAAACTGCCTGTAGATGAATTGATAAAGAAGACAATCGTTTGTTGCAGCCCTGACAGGAATCTATACTTTGACCATTACCATCCAGCACCAGTCACATGATGAGCAAAAAACAACAGAAAAACAAGTCCACATGCATCTAAAGAAACAAAGACACCCAGGACCATGTTTCAGCCCAAAGAGCCCAGCTCTCCATCTCATTATGTTTGTGATCGATTCAACGAGTCACTGAGTGATTGATGATAAGTCGCACAACTCACAGGGAAGCGCTGGCTCACTCATCAGCATCATCACTGGCGCTCATGTATGCCAAGAGATGTGTGTGTGAATGTATGTGTGTGTAGGAAGTGACAAGTTGTTCCTGTCCAACGTGACCACATGTATCATTATTTCTCAGTGATCCGTTGCCTCCATCTGTCCTCAAACACACAATGGTGAGATTAAATAATGCACACAGACAACGCAGCCTCCTGTCGCCCCATGAACACTGTGCAGACAGTTGCTTCCACCCTCCCTTAAGAGACTGGATTTCCACTGACAGTAACATGTTCCCCTTGTTTCCCACATGAGGTGTAATAATTCATTTTGGGGCTTTTTCAGACTCAGAAGCTGCTTGTTGCTGAGGACTGATCTGCTAAACTGACTCATCTGCCATGCAAGAGGTAAAGAGGAGAAGCACGGGGAGAATTACAACAACGATCTCTCCTCTTCCCAGAACTGAGGATTTTGACTGTGCATCTGTTAGGGCAGACTATGAAGTCACACGTAAACTGCTGGGAGCAACACGAGGTGCACACACACACACACACACACACACACACACACACTACGAGAGGCACATGAACCACGCTGAAAAATTAAGGATGTGAGAGGAAGGAGAAAGTCGTGGCACAAGACGTGATGCAAGTGACACTTGCTGGAAGCAGCCGTCCTCAGGATTTCTCTCTGAGCGCACAGCCGAGTCTCCTCCACCTCAGCTGCCAACAGGAAGGATGCAATTACATAACTTCACTCCCAAACTCAGCTCTGGGCAAAAGTGGGAGCGAACGAGCTGCTGAGGGTCGAGAGGGAATTTAAAGAATTAAGAATACACAATATCATAATATCAGCCAAGATCCAGGCTTGTTTAACTTGTTCTCATTTGCAACCTGCAGGGGGAAAAAATCCTCTTTTCTCTCCCTGTCCTCTTGTTCTACAGCACAACATGTTGTTCTATAGAAGATCATTGAAACTGTTTCTCACCTGCATGTTTGCGGAGCTGAAGCAGCGACACTGATGGTTTGAATTTCTGCAGAGTGAGACCTCTCTGTGCGGACTCTCCACCTCCGACTGCCGCTCCACTGGATGCGAAGGAATGCGCGCACACACGTTCCCTCTCTCCCTCTCTCTCCCTGTCTCCCTCTCTCTCCCTCTCTCTCTATCTTTCTCTCTCACACACACACAGACACACACACATGGAGGGGTGGGGGTGGGGTGATGGGAGCCGAGAGAGAAGAAGAAGAGGACCTTCATCGTTTCACAGCCTATTGAGAATAAAGTCAACAGGCTGGAAGAGCATTTTAACACCTGGACAGATGTTGATCTGGAATATCAGAAAACTGCACAGCTGGCTCCGCACATACAAACAGAGCTGCATGATAATAGGCAGCCATTTACAAAGCTCAACTATAATGACTTCGTTAAACAGGCTGAATATTTTACTAATGGTTTACGGATTAATAGGAACATATTTTAGGTTGCCAGGTTGCGGAAAATCCTCTTTTTGCCTCTTCACACAGAGATTTAATGAACAAGGAGACAGTGGGTTGTTTATCCTCCTGATAAACAAACAATTGTTTCAGTGACTTTTAAAGACAACATTTCCCCTATTTGTTTGTTCTTAAATGTCAAGCTCTTTTGTTTGTCTTTGTCCTACATAATAGTAAATTAAAAGAAATCATAATTTATCATTTAGAAGTAGTATACACACGTAATACATGTTTTCAATTACTATATTTGAGAGCAGACTTTAATGTATATTAACATATTTATCAACAATTATTCCTCATATGAAGCCTGGAGTTTACTGTGGTTTGTATAAACTATCAATCAATAATATTCATAAATAATTAGCGATACACTACAGCTCACATCTAATCACATAAAGCATTTAGAGAGTCATTACTGCATATAGCCTGATGGGGGGGGATGCATCACATCAAACATTTAGAGCTGCAGACTTATTCATTATTGTGAGAAACATACTAATTAGTCTTACCTGTAGATTACATAGTAACATTTGCTGCTGGTCTAATATAAAGTAGTGATTAACAACCTGGCAGACTCTGATGTATCTGAGCCAGTAAATTATGCTAATCAACAAGTGGCTATGTATGCTTTATTAAATCTATTAGTGTAACAGCATCTGAAAAAAAGACAAATATTTCACCGTAACAACCTTTTACATTAATATATCCATTCAGCCGTGATCGCTGAGGCCAATGTAGGGATGTCAAGTGAAGAGGAGGAGGGTGTGTGTGTGTACGTGTGTGTGTGTGTGTTGGATTAGATTACAGTACGTAATTGTCATGAGAGTGATTGGTACAGAAACGCAATTAAAGCCCTGCTGGAGAATCCCTGTGAGCGACCTTGTCTCCATGTGAAGCTGCCCGGAGGAGAGAGAGGGGGAGAGAGAACGAGAGAGAGAGAGAGAAAAAGAGAGAGGGGGGGCGAGAGGGAGAGAGAGAGAAAGAGAGAAAGAGAGAGAGGGGGGCTACTGTGCAATCAAGCCAGGTCAAGCATCCTCACACATCATCCTGATTGCATAATGAACAGCCATGAAAATGTAAATAGCCGACGGGATGAATGAGGAAAGGCCATCTGTCTAATAAAGCCGCCTAAAGCCACCAAAGCTGAAGACACGTTTCCACATGTGTCCACATGTGTCCACATGTGTCCACACGGGTCCGACAGCACGCAGAGGACAAACACACATTCACACACTCATTCATTTGAAGGTACAGCCTACAGTAGATCAACTAATAGAAAACAGAATTAAAGAATTACAGAGTTGTGGTGGAAGTGAGAATGTATCACCCGGGGCTGCTGACTCACTAGAGAAATTGAGCTTGTTTATAATGTTTCTTCTTTAAACACCACATCCTCACTTCTTCACCTCAGTTGTGCTTGAGCTAGAATTTCGCAAACTGATCATCTACATACACATAAGAGGAAATCAAGACATGACGTCTCCAGCCCGAACAGATCTGCAACTTTTTGCTGCAGTTTGATAAGAAAATGATTTATCTGATTGCAGATGTTTCGATTGTTTAACGCGGAACAAACAGGATCAGGTGGAGATGTGAGCAAAGGTCAGGAGGAAGTTCAAATTCTTCTTCTTGAAGTCCTTATCTCTAAAGTGACTTTTAACAAAGTGGGTTTTTTATAGTCTCAGATCCATTAGCATCCTCGTTCTTGCGTCACTCAACCTTATCTCAGTCTCCGTCTCTCCTTCCCTCCTCCTCTCTGTTTTCCACTTTATCTCTGCCCCAGAAACACACAAACACACACACAATTTCTCATTCTTTAAACCTAAATCTTACCAATGCACACACACGGACACACACACACACACACATGCTGCATTCAATGAAGGTCCTACGGGCTCAGTCGGACAAACAATCTGAGCGAGAGTCAGTTCCATCACAGAATAAACATGTTGGAAACAGCTGTGGTTGGACGTCAACAGTGGCTCTCTAACCCCGGAGGGACATCAGCTGGTTGAGCGGAGCCATTTAAATCAGTTGTTGGAGCCCCCCCCCCCAAGGACCTCCATTGTCACAGAGGAGAGATAACATCCAGCAACCAGGAAACCCACTGTGGGAGGGGGGGACAGATGTTAGAGTATCGAGAAGCGTGATGTGGAAAGCCGATGGATTATGATCACTCTAATACTACCAGGATTCAAAGGTGCGTGTTTACACAAACAGGGTGTTTAACATTTAAGAAGGATAAATCTCTTCAGACAGAAGTTGCGATCGATGCAAATGTTATTTCAGCATCTTTTTTAAAAGCCTGACGAAATAAAATAAATATATATAATATAAAATACATTTTTCCTATCCAATCAATCATCCTGATTCATCTGTCCTTACCCCCACGGGCAGGAAAAACTACATAATAAAAAAAAAGTACTGTTGCAGTGTAGATACATATAACTTCTGACTAAGAAATGTGTCTTCTGTTTCAGGCTAAAACCCGACACACCAAATATTATTTTCTTGAAACACAAGTCAACTTTCTTATATTCATTTATCATAAGACGAGCATCAAAACATCAAACTGACTTCATCTTCAGTTTCAAAATCTCATGACAGTCAAACGCAGGTTTATCATTCCTCCTGTGGAACCAGCTCCCCCTTTGGGTCCCCCCCCCCCCCCCCCCCCGCCGCTGCACATAAGGTTTGTCTTTAAAACTCAACTCTATTTCAAAGCTCATAGTCATTATGATTGGCTCAGGTGAGATTTGAAGCATCCCTAAGTTCTGCTGCTGTGGGCGTAAACTGCTGAGGGAACTCCCATGATGCATTGAGCACTTCTATCTCTCTCTCTCTCTGATGTATTTATATCACAGTACTGCTGCATGTCATTAAGTTTGTTTTTTTCTAGCATCTGTACTTTGTGCTTTTTCCTCTCTGTCCTCACGCTGCAGGTTCCTCTGACTCCAGAGCTGCAGAACCCAGATCTGCAACTTCAACTCTAACACACCAGCAACATCGAGTATTAGAGTTTCCTCATTCATATCGCCAGTGTCTTGACAAAGGGAGATTCATGTCAAAGTAATGAACGAGCTTCAGGTGAACATCAGAGAGAGAGTTCCACAGCAGCAGGGTGATACTACACACAGTGCAGTGTTGATTCACAAGAACCAAAGAGCAAACCTCACCTTCCAAACAACAACAGCTAAAGCATCTTAACGGTTTGTTGAAGACATTCCATCATAATATGGCTTCTCCTCATCTGAGCATTTTTAAACAGATATTTCAGTTGGAAATGTTCACGGAATTTCGCCTTTTCTCCTTCAACTCTAGACAATGTCTTCCCACACACACATCTTTACTGTAAAATAATATGCATGAATACACTGTCAGCTTACAGCCCCTCACTGTGCAGGGAGGTTGGAGGGGGTGGATCATCAAAGCCGTGTAAAATCCAGTCTGCTGTAGACTGAGAGCAGAGAATCCCCAAGAAGGAGCCTCACGGCTGAGATGGTAGTCAGTTATTTGCTTTCACTTTTAAAAGAAACAGAAGAATAACACACACGCGTGCTCGTGCACACACACACATGCACGCGCACATGCACACAGCAGCTCGAGAGTAATTCGCCGCTCACAAGGATTTCATGTTTCTATGGAGAAGAAAGTCTATATTTAGTAGTGATATAAATAGATCTTCCCGTGGCTCCGATGCTTGCGTTCATGTCTGAGTATACCCTGCGGCCTTTACAGTATATTATTTTCTTATCGCTATGTGCCTCTGTGGACGTGTTTTTCTAAATCACAGTGACAAACATTCCTCCTCTCTCCTCCTGGGAGTGTGTACGAACGGTTTCCCGAGCAAGTGCAGACAACGAGGAGCAGTTTGTCACAGTGACATTGGAGCTGAGGTGACTGGTCCCTGTGCAAGGTGACACTCGGCCGAGGAGGACCGACACCGAGGACACGTAGATGTGGCTGAGTGTAATTGGCAAAGATGTTGTCACATTCATCAATTAACTTCCTCCGACCCTCCTCAAATCGAGATAACAACCATTTCTCCA
Source organism: Pleuronectes platessa (assembly GCF_947347685.1). Taxonomy (NCBI): domain Eukaryota; kingdom Metazoa; phylum Chordata; class Actinopteri; order Pleuronectiformes; family Pleuronectidae; genus Pleuronectes; species Pleuronectes platessa. The sequence goes on along the minus strand of NC_070629.1, from coordinate 23,965,741 downwards.
CCCGGAGGAATGATGTCATGTTGAGCTGGATAACGGTCCTGAGACAAATGACACCGAAACAGAAGGATTGCTTTTTCCTGATGGCTTATAAAAAAGATAACCGAAAGGCTCACAGCATCCCCGGGCTTTAGGAAGTGGACACAAAGGAGCGGGGGGAGGGGGGGGGGGGGGGGGGGGGGGGCACCGGCGACTTATTGCGGAGGAGGGAGACGGGGAGCAACTTTGTATCCGTGGAAACAGTTGCTAAGTAGCGAACCGAGGCATCCCTTGACAAAGAAGGACCAAGATATGATTGTGAGGGGGGGGGGGGCAAAGTGTAGGGAAAAGAAGGGAATATAAAAATGTGTGTGTGTATTATTTTCCCCTTAATGGATTCATTTTTCAAAGAATTCTCAATAAATTGAAATTCCAAATATAAGGAGAATCTATATTATCTCTACTATAGAGTCTTAAAGTGACAGCTTCCTCTACACCTATAGTTCCAATCTATTGATCATTGATGGGACAATCATTTCATGCATTAACATTTGAATACCGTAGATCATGTACCTCCAACAAAGCCCTACAACCCCCCTCTGAAACCACATTTAAAATAGTCTCTATTTCCAAATGGTGGAATGAAACTTCAGATTTAATACTTTATGGATTCAGGGGGAGAAACACTGTGATTTTAGTTTTTGTCTGTAAATGGGTTCGGTGTCACTTGCACAACAAAACAATCCACAACCGTATTGATTCTTCTTTTCCCACTTGTTCCAATTACACACCTGTGTCTCCCGAGCTACACCGCGCTCCGCCCTTCCTGCACCTCCCTCCCCTCTTCCTCCCCATCTGCATCCCCCTCTTCCTCGCTGCTGTGGAACCTGATTGATAGAAAACAGGGACAAAGAGGACAGCCCATTAATATGCTAATCCGTGCAGGGACGACTTCGAACACACGCAACGTAGTCTGAAATACATGTGTGTCGACTGTGAGGCACGCAGTGTAAAATCAAAAATCGGGCAGGAGGTGGAGGAGGAGGAGGAGGAGGAGGGGAAGAGGAGGATAAGGGGGGTGGGAGAAGGATGAGGAAGAGGAGTGTGATGTTAATGTAATGTGGGCAGGGAGCTATGGTTGTTGGCACATAAAAAGTGAAGTGGTGGCATTTGGAGGAGGAATCCCCCGTCATCCTCACACAACACCTACATGTGTGCAGCAGAGAGAATGACATGTGACCTGAGTGCTATGTCCTTGCCATGTGCGGCCTCGCTCACTCAGCCCTGGCATCAATAATCCATGCGACCTGCTCTGGTGGAGAGACAACAGGGCGCAGAGGGCTTATGTAAGAGAGTGTCAGGTCTGAGGGTCGGGCCGGGATCGATTCCTCCAGGACCTGACCGAGTGACACGAGGGGACGAGTCCACACGAGCGTGCACGATCACAGTGGAGGAGAAGCAGCAGAAGCGTCTGTGCTGTGCGTCCACGTCGTCTCTGAAACAGAAATACACTTTGTTTTGACATTTGTAATCTACAAGCGGTTCGTTCTGTTGCCGCTTGAGGCCGGTGGCTGTTTGAAGTGGGTTTGAAAGGATGTCGCCAGCATCTCCACGGCTCCACTGACCCGAGGGATGAGCGAGTACACCCCCCCCCCCCCATCCCTCTCTCATCCCTCTCTCCTCTATCTCAGTATATGTACAGCGCTCGGCAGACTCCCCCTGCCTCGCAGAGAGAAGACTGAGATAGACAGCCAGCGAGAGAGAGGGTTCCATCCGTATTCCCCTTATCTCCCCGGCCAAAACCCCCCCAGCCTCCGGTAAGCAATTTAAAGGCCAGACAGAGACAGAGAGGGAGGGAGTCGGAGGGATTCATCTTAACACTGTGGAGCTCAGGCTCACTATAGAACAGGATACATCCAAACCATAAGTACATCAAATACGCCTTAACAATAAGGGAATGAAATACTTTTGTTTTCTTACAGGTACACAGTCTGTGTTAAGGAGTAAAAGAGGGTTTTTAACTGATCTGCATTCACATGGTGAGAGCTGTTAATGGAGATTAACTTCAACACCAGAAAAACAAGTATCACTGTTTGTGTTTCGTGAGGAAGACTCTGGTGATAAGAGAAACTAGAGGGACTGTCAACAGTGTGCGTGGAACAGAAGACAGAGTCTCGGCCCAGATTTCTGCCGTCTACACCAGAAGCTAGCAAATATCGACTGTTGCCCCCCCCCCCCCCCGCCCAGAGGCTAATTTGTCATTCGACGATAACTGATGACCTCCCAGGTTTTCGACTAGCATACTTTCGCCGCTAAACCAGAGCCTTTTGTGTGATGTGACTACTGTTAACATTTCTCAATGCAGAACAGGGCTTCATAAGGAAAATCTCAGCAGATGAGCCATCAAGACTTGTTCGTGAATTTGATGTGTGTGAGGACGTGTGGGTGTGAACAGGGCTTTGAGGAATCTGTTCCTAATTAACCAAATCAATAAAATCACTATTAAGGCTTCACTGCTACAGGTGCTATCCCAGTGTCGGCCATTTAAAATGTAAAAACAGCTCTCCTGCCTATGAGGAGATCAGAAGACTGATAGCACACTCATGTCTGAACAGTAAATATGAAAGAGAGGAAATAAGAAGGAAGAGCGAGTGTGGCTCTGCCCAAACGTAACTCCACTGTTCTCCTGCCAATACTCAAACACCCACTGCTCCAGTACACACCCCTCACTACATTCTGACATTTGTAAGTTTAAATGAATCGGTTAAATGGATTTCATTCATTTAATTTGGAGCCAGAGTCTGGGTAGTTTTTCGACCAGTCAGCATCAGCGGTCAGTCTTATATTCTAGAAAAAACCGAACTTACTGGGAAATGAACACGTGAAGAAAGATCCGCGTGAGCAAGGGTGTCCAAACTTTTTTCCCCAAGGGGCACATGCAGAAAAATATAGGAAGGACATGGCCACTCATTACAAGTGAAGTATACTGCCTCACTTGTAATGCACAAAAATGGATGGTGGGTCGTAGTTGGCCCTAGGGCCGAAGTTTGTACACCCTGGATTAGAGCTACAGAAAATGACAGAAAACATCTTTGAATCTTGTGTATTGGGACTTTTTAGTTTGGTCCATCAACTAACATGAAAGAGGCAAGGTTCACGATCAACACCGCAGCCAGCCAACAGGGGGCGATCAAGATGATTTGGCCTCACTTTTTTTGGGGTGCTGTCATGTTTTGTCCATCATTATGAACAGGTAAACTCCACATTTTAACGTGAAACAACAAAACAAAATAATATCCTGAGTGAAGGAGCTTCTACCATCTACGTTAAGGCCGACTGTATTATCTGACTTGGAACTTCTGTAACTGTTAATAAAAGTCATATTAATTATCTGACGTGATTTGTCATTAAGAAGCATGTCTAGTATCGCCGTCGGAAATCGGGGCCAATTTGGAAGCGGACACCCCAATCAAGCAGAATCCTCTTAGCTCTGTTCCAGGAAGTAATTAATCTTAACCCGGGTGGCAGTGGTTAATTAAATATTAAGACATCTTAAATTCCTGTGCCGCCGCTTTGCTTTATCGGTCACCTCCGAAAATGACAGTCCCATCTTTTCTCTCCGTTCTCTGTCTAAGGACAAACACTTCCTCTCTTATCGGCTCCATCAGACAAAACCCACAGTGGAGCTGCGGGGACATTGTGTTTCAGAGAATAAAATATGATGAGTACATCTTCCCTCAAAGGTTTTCAGAAATTCAGCACAGGCGGAGAAAGCTGCCGAGAGCTGGTGTATATTTAGACATCCTGAGCAGGCATGAATTATTATAGTGTCAAAATGTCCCTGGCATAAATAAATCCATAAAATAAATGAATAAACAAATAAAATCCTCTTTTCCCGCCGCGTGGTTTCAGCCCATGAGAGTCCTGCCCTTTCAGCAGATGAATTCTGTCACTCCACTGGAGCCTGGGATTACACTGGCAGGCAATCTACTGAAAGTTATAATCTGCTGTGTCGATGCTGCTTTTATTCTCCAGTCAATCAGACGAGGCACATTTTGGACAAAGAGAAAATGCCTCTTCATATACCCGCTTATATATTTATATCAGTATATTCACATCTGTGTAATTATAATTTCACTGTGCTATTGCATTTTGTTTTACTACTTCCCTGGCATATTCTATTCTGTCTGTAGTTAAAGGTGTATGTACATATCGCTATATTTTGAATATATTAATACTTAACAGTGCATATTTTCTCTTGTCATTATGTCTACTTAGTTTAATATCCACTGCAGTAACAAGTGTGTTTCCTCTGCGTGGGCCCAATAGAGTTGATCTAAACGGATCAGAATAAGGAAGAGAAAAAAAAAAAAAAAGATGAGAAGATAACGTCTGTTTTAATAAAGTCTGATATTTTGTCCATATTTTGTGGTGAGAAGGAAAATGAGTGTTTAATCAAATGCTGCTGATTTCATGATAAAAAAACCGAAAGTAAAAAAGTCCATGAATATAAGTAGGCTACACTGGCCGTGGGTCCCAAACATACACAACTGTATCCTACACGTTGTGTTAAAGTTATCAGAGTTAAGTTATTCAACAACTGGAACTTTCTCATACACAACATAAAAATTAGGGGTTTTATCACCTGAAACTTCGTATTATTGTGTTTCCGTTACCTTAAGATGAGACAGAGACGGCCATTTTGAATAACCCTGATTCTACAGTAGCCAAGAACAGACAAACTAAGTGAGAACTTTGTGCTTTTCTAATGGAACCTGAAGGCCACCGTAGTTTTCTACACTTGGAGGAGGAAGGGGCCGGGCGAGGGCTATCTATCCATCCATCCATCCATCCATCTATCTATCAACACCCCTAAACTCATTAATTTAAACCTTATGTTGGTTGAATTCTCAGATTAAAACAGTAAAATATTTACTATTGACTGCTAATGGCCTCTTCTTAATTGCTTTTGATATCGTTTACTTCATTAAAATGTACTAATTGTTATCCTAAATAATGCTTTAAAATCTAATTGCAGACCATAACTCATTGCACCATTGTTGTAATTGGGGGGAAGCTCATTTAAACAAAGTGCAGTATTATAAACTGTGGTGCAGTAGATGTATAAAGTGGCACGAAAAGAAAATAATAAAGTACATATCGGTCAAATTTGTACAATTTGAGTAAATTTACTTGGTTATATGCCACCACTGTCATGGTATTATAATAAAGTCCCAGCTGGTTTCTACTTAAATCACATTATTTTGCAGCGTGTAGAGAAGTTATAATCAGACGAGAGCCAGATGTGTCAGATTAAAGCTTTGTGAGGATTAAAACTGTCTGACTGCACATTAACTCCTGCAGAGACAACCACACACACAGATAGACAGTCAATGATCAGCTCCAGACAAACTCATACACAGACCGGCTGCAGACATACAGACAAATAGAAAGGCAGAGACTAATTGACAGAGAGACGGACTGATGGACAGACACGTGTCTGAGTTTTTTCTGGCTGCCTCTGAACTGAATCTCTGAATATTCAGCAGTGTTTCCATTTGCTCACTGAACTGAAACTGCCCGACTCTCAGATTCAACTGTTGTGTAAAACTGAATTCGGAGAAATGTCAAATCTCCAAATCCTCATGTGGTTGAATAACTGAGGAAGCAGCAAATGAAATGTCCTAGACCCTGGACAATGGTTGTGCAACTATAAAGAGATTATCAATGTGATGCAGAGTGCTTTCCAGAAATAAATCAACTTCTATTTTCGTCTGTTAAACTGTAATCAGTAAATTTCTCAGATTTATTCCTCAAACCGGACCGGGGAGGATTATTTATTTTCTCCTAGAGTAAAGAAAGAGCTCCACCTGCTGGCTTCATCTGGTTACGACTGTAGGACCCATCTCCATATTTTCAAAACACAAAGATAAATTGGAAACAGCTGGAATCATTTATTTTGCACTGAATCGATTAATACAAAAACATTTGGGGTCGACGCGACATTGCGAAACCACAGAAAGTATTTACAAATGCGTTATCTACAAGGAAAAATGGGATATGTGAAATCTGCTTTTCCAAATCGGGCAAAAATAGACAGAGTGAACGAGTGCTGAACTTACGCCGGGGCAGTGTGGAATGAAAACAGCCAGTGGCTCTGAACACGTCTTCAGAATCAAAGCTGCATCACTCTACAGATGACATCATTCATACAGTGGACAGCTGACTGTTTATAGAAGGGTTGACATTAAACCTCCTGCTGTGAATCTCATTAATCTTAGTCGTCCTCCACCATGTGATCACTGAGCCCTTCAGTCACACAGGACAAGTCCCAGTCACCCGTTTTATTCTATTCTCCTTTTTTGGGGCTTTTAGAAACAATCTATGAAGCCTCTTCATCGATCTTCGGCGCCAGGTAGTATTTGACGTGTCCCATGTCGGCAATCTTGTACTCCACCACTGCAGGAAAGAAGAAGATGATAATCATGCAAGGGCCACTACAACTTCTGAGATCATGATGAGAATCGACATGAAGCGAGTGATGCAAGAAACCCGTCTGCTGCACTCACCCAGGGGGATGTCGGCGGACATGCTGAGGGTGACGGTCTTGGACAGGGGCGTGGCCTTGGTGAAGAAGTTCAGGTAGTTGAGGGCAAAGATCAGCTGCACGGGCTCGTTCATCTCGATGGTCACCTACAGACACGAGGAGGGAAACGGTCAGAACCAGAACATGAGTCATCACAACAGTGCAGGCAGAAAGGGACGATGAATAATTAGAATCATTATCAATGTCTAAGCTTACGTTCCTGTAGTGTTACGGTTTTTCTAAATACATTCAGACGGTCAACATCAGATCTAATGAATTATAACCAACAATTGCAGATACATTTTGATGTCAATTGACTAAATTAATTTTTTTTCAGTTCTTAACTAAAGATCTTAGTCTTTGGTTCTGGGGACAAACAGACATAAATTAAATCGGTAATACATATTTTAAATAAAATCATTTTGAATTAATGATATCAAAATAAAATTGTAAATTTGCAGAATTTGTGTCTTCTGATCCACAGATTAAAATCGTATTGTATTCAATTAAGTGGATAGAAAGAACCAGCTGCCTCTGAAGTTTTAAACAGCTTGTGAATTGTACTTTTTAACTATCTTAGTGAATACTTATGACAAATTCACACATCAGCAATGTACCAACATCACCGTTTTGCTTTGAATTAACTAAATATATTCTGTTGTCTTTAAACTGTAAGTTCATGCTTACCGCTTCATCCTCTTTGTCTACATTGCTGGTCTGGGACAGTTTGACGTTTCCTGTTCCCAGCTCTCCTGAAGCAGAGAACTTGACTCCATCCTTGGCACAGGAGATCATGACGGCGTCGCCGATCTGGGAGAGATCTCTGCAGATTCTGGCGAACTCCCCGGAGGGCATCTTCACCACGCAGCTGTACTCCTGCTCCTGGAGGGAGAGATGGTTGGGAAAGGGTCAGGAGCTGTGTGCCTCAGAAACACGTCGGACACAAACTGAGGACGGATGACAGATTACTTACTGGAATACCCAGCTGCTCCACATCCAGGTCCATCAACTTCATCTCGTAATCGGAGACTTTCTCCTGGTCTGCAATACGATGAGAGGCAGGTAAGACAATGCTGAAGATCTGGGGAGATCATTTTAAAGCTGCTGCTGATCGTAATAAGTCAAACTTACTGAGGGTCTCAAACACCAGGGCGAGTGTGTCTGCATTGTCTTCTGCTCGGAGGGTGATGATGTCCTCGTTTCCAGCACACTTCAGGATCTTTGACATACTGGATGGGATTGAAGAAGAAAAAAGTCAAACTCAAGATGCTTTGGAAGGCAGTGAATTCTAGATGAGAAATCCATACGCTCGGGATGAGACAAGTGGGGATGATTCAGCGCCTTATAAACATCCATACAGTTTGCTTCTATGTGCCAGCTTTCTATTTTAAAGGTCTCAAATTGCAATCAGATCAGTAGGACTAGAAAGATGGGATGTACATTTGACTATTATTCTGAAATTTTACAGAGTTAAGGATAAATCATTAAAAACAACTCGCAGATTGTTGTCATAATCATGGTCTAGACTCTTACTTGAAAAAAAATACCTTCAACATTATGTAAACTGAGCTCGGTGAGTATTTGGTTTGGAAACAAACTAAAAATAGATTATCTTCAAAAGAAAGGAAAATGCATTGTGAGAACTTCAAAACATGATCATCTTTGTGCCGATCAGCTTATCAATTTATTTCATGTTTACAACATTTTGTCGATAATAAACCTAAAACATCTGATCCTAGTCGAACCGGGTTAAGAAGGAAGTGGCCGGAAGTGGAAGTTCCCGGGTTAAACAACAATTCCCGCCAACCCGGCCGGCAGAGGAATTGGCGCTCAAATGACGTCATTACGTATTCATAAAGCAGCAGATGTCTGTGAAAACTGCGCCAAGTGTGAATTTAAACACAAGCCGCAGTTAATATGGTGAACAATGAGAAACATCAGCAGACTGTAAGCGCGTGAATCTGCGCGTTAGAGAACTGACAATGAAGAGTTAACAGACATGTCCGGGCAAGAACCAAGATGGCTCCCTCCTTTCTTTTTTCCCCTCACCATCTTTCCCTCTTCACGCATTAAACACCGACTTCTAATACTGGCCAACAGCTGCATCGTGTGTTCCCATCGCCACGTTGTGTTACCGCACTAAAACCGGCGCACATAAACCAGACCCCGTCTACTTTATAACGAATTTAACAACAAAACTTTAACAACTCGAGCTGTCAAACTTAAAGAGTCGGTGGATCCTTCATCTAAAACTCCCCGGGGATCGCGACGTGTTATCCGGGAGGGAGAAAGAAGCACAAGTGTGTGTGTGAGTCGGTGTGTGTGTGAGCAGCACCTGCTGAGGTTCACCCCCATCGCCAGGTTCCTGTCGCAGCGGTACGAGTCGAAGCCGTCGTGCCGGAGCGTGAGCTGCACCAGGGACACGTGAGAGGAGTCCATGCTCTGCAGGGAGATGCCGGACGAGCTGACGTCCCAGCAGGCCTCGGTGATCAGGTCCTTCAGAGCCTCCAGAACCTTCTTCAGGATGGAGCCCTGCACCAGGCGAGCCTCGAACATGGTTCCCGTGTGGCGGTGCTTCTTCTCCGGGTAGAATACTCAAGAAGAGAGGTGGCTGCTCGAGTCAGGATGGAGGACCGTGGGTTGAAAGTAGAGTGTGTGTGGAGGAGTTCAGTCTTTGTGTTGTCAGATGAGCACGAGACAAACACACACACACTCTCACTGCAGAGGTTTGAGCTGCAAGCGCGCGCTAACGTCCGGTTTTAATGATTCTGACTCATTGCGTCATTTCCGCTTCCTGGTTCCGTCTTCCTGAGCGCTAAATAAGACGGGAGGGGATTTCAGCCATGATGGTGAGGACACGTCTGTGAACCGATACAGTCTTCATACAGCAATTATAACAAATGATGGAAATACGTCTTTAAAGGCATCACTCTGTACCCACGCAAAACTCATTGTAAGATATTAAAGACTTTTAATTCCACATAGAGCACAACTCAATAGTGTTTTCACTTTTGGTTAAATACACTTACATCTGCTGGGCCATCATTCTACAGGCTATGTTAGTCTAATGCACAACTTTGTATTAGTGCTTCAGTTATTTACCTTTAAATCTGTATTATTATGTATTATGTATGTATATTATATGTATAATATACACCTTATACTTCAAATATGGTTTTGTCAATATTTCCATCGGCACAAACTTCTTTACAGTGACAGCTTTGTAGTAGTTCTGGTGGCGAGGCTTTCATCTCACTGCAGTGAACTTATGCTTGACTCATTTTGACTATAGTGCACAATCATTGTCCACTGCTGCCATCAGGATCCACCATCAGCTGCCACCTCAATCGTGGTCCACCACCACTATCAGATTCCAACACAATACAGGATCCACCATTATTATCACAATCAGCCAGCATGATACAGGATCCACCATTACGATCCCAATCTCATCCACCATCATAATCAAGTCAGTAACATTTATTGATGAGATATTAGTGTCTTTGATCTGATGAGTAGGAGAAGAGGAAGGAGAAGCTGGGAAGAGAAGCTCCCTGTGTCATGTGTATTCATTACAGCTTAATGAATGAGGGCAGTCGGGTGAATCAGTCATAACACTACACATTGATCTGTTTTAGTGCCACAATAACAACAATAACAATTTATGTGGGGCTTCAGGGTTTGAGCTTCTCTCCCACATTAGTAGTTTAGTAGTTTCTGAGATATACCAGTCACACACTGACACATAGAGGAAAAAGTAGCTCATTTTTAAAGTGATACAGGTTGATGGAGGGAGGGAAGGGGAGGGGAGGGAAGAGGGTAAGCCTGGGAGGGGGGAAGAGGGGATGATTGACAGGGCAGATGAAGACGAAGGATGGGAGAGGAGATTCAAAGACCAGACAAGCGTTTTCAGCCTCCAGCTCCTCCTGGAGGGCTCTGTCGAGGGCCTGCAGCATTTTGCGGATGCTGTTGATCCTCTCCATGTCGATTAACAGGTGCTGCAGTGTAGCACGAAGGTTTCTGTAGAGTGTTTCCTTCTGTAAAGTTGTTGAGTATTCTCGTGTTGTGACGGTCAAAGTTACTGGAGAGACGTTTCTCGTGTGTCTGACGTTGGCTCACGGTCGTTGTGTGTGGTTCCACTGACAAATGTTTATCTTATATAGGTGAGCCAACTCGCTCTGATCTCACACACATCCTTCTATGATCATCTTCAGTCATATTAGCTTTCCATGTGGGTAGGGGGGTGCCATTGATTCCATTGATAGATAATACAAATTTTATTGAGTTTAAATGAGCATTTTTTTCCTTCAAGTAGCTGTAATCAATACCAAGCTATATGGTTTCCATTCAGAAAAGCTACAAGTATTAGTAAACAACACACCTGCATTGTTACCAAAAATCTCTTTTAATTGAGCTACTCAGGTGAAGGCAAAGGTGTCTTTGTGTTAAAGACAGTGGTGGAGGCACAGCCAGATGAATCTCTTTGGGGGCCTCAAGGCAGAGCTGTCGGGCCCCTGCTGCCTCCAAGTCTCCATCAAGTAGCATGAAATCCTCGGGATCATAAAACAGATTTTAGATTTCACTTTGGTAGCTCTGCAGAAACCCTCAATACAGCCACGTCAAGCGATTTCTAACTTAATAGAATTTTAGGCATCATTTTTTTAAATAACTGCTAGATTCAGCGTTTGATCTCTGAAGTAACTGGTAACTAGAGAGTCACACAAATAGATTGGAGTGGAATGTAGAGTATTTTCAAATCTGGAAACTCCAAGTACAAGATGTCAAACCTTTACATAACTAAATAATAATGCGTGTACTTTGATGGTTTCATGTACTCAAAGTCTTACACAAGCTGTTACCATGGTGCCTCTTCTGTACCTCTGTCAACTGGAACTGCTCCGATTCCCTGTATTAACTAAATAAACATTAAAACCAGTGAGGAAATAAATTGTATAGACAGAAAACAATGAGCTCTGATTAGTTTTATTGGTCAAGGGAGAGTTCTCTGTCACACAGCGTCATTCAGCACACAACCAAGGCCAAGGTCTGTCGCACACATACAGATGCACATAAAAAAAGGATGATTATTGTCACACTGCCATTAAACCCCTGAGTATAAATGGATTCAGGCCACTTCAGAACAGGGACATTTTACATGTGTTGCAGACAAAGGTCACATGATCTTAGAAAACAGAGGACACTGTTGCAGAAAAACAATCTGAGGTGTTAGCCATGAAATACTGCACATGTTGCAGGTCACTGGTTTGTTTGTATTTGGACATTAACAGATTTGTGTTTGGAGTGAGCGCAGAGACCGAAGTCTTTCCTGTACGTGGGATATCAGTTTAGAGATCAGACAGGAAGTAGTTGGTTGCCATTGCGAGGATGGGGGCTCCGGTCGGGACCCCGGGGAAAGGACCGCTGGATCCGGCGATGTCAACGTGGGAATAGGGCAGAGGAGTGTTCGAGTCCACACCAAACTGCGGAGAAAAGTCCGGATTGACAGAAGTTAATGACTTGTCTTCTTCCATGTTACATTTATAAAAGTAAATATACAAGTGTGAGGACCTTGTCGAGCCCGGAGGCCATGATGAGGAAGGCTGCCGGGGTCTGATGTCCTCGAGGTGTAGCGGAGGACGGCAGGTTGTTGCATTGCAGGATGTCCTCGTATTCAGACTGGCCCTTGTGGAAGTCGTAGTCCTCTCGTCTGATGCTGGACATCTCGAACACGTCGCCCAGCTTCTCTCCAGCTGCACGAAGACAAAACAAAGACCAGGGGTGATTCAGTAAAGCTTTTGATACAGTTACAATTGCGACATCTGCTGGACAACTGTGGGATAAATATTTAGTTCCCAAACTCAAACATGAACTCTCACACTCACCTTTCTGCCACTGAGCAGCGTTCCCATTGCGATGGGCCGGTCCGTTATCCATGATGATCTACAATGAGAAATTCTAAATTGAACTCAACGCACGTTTTCTACATTCAAATGATTAATGTTGAAATATCCACTCATCTGTGTAAATGACAGCTTTGTGCACGTTTGAACACGACTCACAGAGTAGTTGGGCCCCATGGCTCTGATGGCGTGACCCGTCAGAGTGGCGATAGTGAAGAGCTGAGGAGAAGTCTCGCGAAGCGCCTGCAGGAACACAGCACATGATCAGAAGAAGAAGAGATCAGGTCTCGATCACTGGTTTGAAATTATCTTTGCTTGTGACACGAGTTCAGTGGATCTGATGACTTGAAAAAGATGAAACAACACTAACAAATATGGAGAAGGAGACTTTCGGGATGAATTTAAGTTTGTCTGCAAAGTGTTGAAAGGTGGAGGTGGGAGGTTTCAGTTCTGAGTTTGAGTTTCCATACTGAGAAGTAGCCGAGTCAAATGTTGGTAAACTTAGCGTTAAATGTTCATGTTGACAGTGAACCTCAGTGTTTAACTCTCACTTACACATTTCAACTTCATTTACTGATTCTCACCAAAAAGGGCTGAGAATTATTCTACTATGGTATAAATGAATATTTGAGGAATATACAACATAACAATCTTAATTTGACACGGATTCTTTTTGTAAAATTTCTTAAAATACATTGGACATTTCTGTGTTACAAGGGGTAAAATTTATTTTGTTTCTCAAAATATTTAATAGATTAAAAAAAATACTGTGTGTGCAGTTATCTGAGTATTTAATGTGCTATGTACATAATCTCTAAAGAATCTAAGTCAGACGTGTAGTTTACGTGGTCACGAGATATTGTTGTGACTTGTCATAAAAATAGTCCAGGAAATAGCACCGAGTGTAGAAACTAGTTGCGAAGTAATAATAGTGAGATGTTCTGACCTTCTCCTTCATCTCACAGAGCAGGTCGACCATCACCATGCGACCCTCAGCGTCTGTGTTTCCCACTCTCACCCTACGACCCGCACGGGAAACCACCAGTTCATCAGCCACATAGCAGTCTGAGAAGAGACACACACACACATACAGTGAACCGAGGGAGAAAGAGCTACAGCACAGATCTCACTGAGCGACGTTAAACCAGGAACATGAGTATTGAGCTGGTTAGACTGACCTGAACCCACACTGTTCCTCACCATGGCCATCGAGCCGATAACCTTCAGATGTTTAGGCTTCAGCTTCGCCAAGATCTAGAGAGAAAGACAGAAGTAAATAACACTGACGATTTCTAACTTACAAAGATACACACAACACTGAGTATACGTAAGCCTTTATCTGGAACTAAATATCACATCACGTTTCCCAAACAAGAAGGAAATGATGTTCTCTGGTCAACATGACTCAGCAGCATCCAGGTCTGAGCCCCTGGGAGCTGATTCCTGACTCGGTGACAGTTGAGCTTCTTTATCGGTGAAAGCTCCCTGAGGGTTTCTTCACTGAGTTCATTCACCTGGAAGAAGCCGGCAACAGCAGCAGCTCCACACTTGTCCCTGTGCATCCCGGCCATGTGGCCCCCGGCCTTGATGTCAGCTCCTCCAGTGTCGTAGGTGATGCCCTGGAGACGCCACAACAAGAAACAGATCTCAGTTTAATTAGCTAGTCAGTGACATGTAGGTACAGTACATGGCATCTATTAACAAATACTTAATCAAACAGAGAATGTCCCTTAAACTCCTTGCTGATTAGTCTTAAAGCGCTCTAACTGAATTATAATCAGATTTTTTCAAATGACCTAGTCAGGGGCCAAGCAGGAAGATCAGAGCGCCCCAGATACTTTCTACTTCCCAAATTTGGGCCAATAAAGGTTAACTAACCAAACTGGCCCCCGCTAACAAGTGAAGACAAGTTAACACCAAAAAAACTGGCCCTCAACTGACACATGAGCGCTCCTCTGATGTCACTCTCACCTTTCCCACCAGCATGAGCGTCTTCTGGATGGGTCCCTCTCCACAGTACTGCAGCTTGATCACTCTGCCCTGGTGACGGGGGACACCTGGAAGAGGAGGATGCTATGAACAAGTATGCAAAACATTCACAGTCCTGGAAATCAGTGTCCAGAGCCATGTTGATATGTGGTGAGAACAGAACATGCTCCCGTACTGCTGGCACAGCGGTTGACGGCAGCCAGACAGGGATACTCCTTCTCCAGAACCTTCAGGTCGCTCACCACATCCACCTGGAGGGGAAGAAACACATCACACACTTTAAACAGGGGATTCAATTGTCACTGAAGAAACAAACTGTCCTGGACGGAGACAGGAATTTGACATTTTCCTGGTTCCTGGGAGGAAAAAAACAGGTGATTCTGTCGGCACATGTGCTGGAACATCTCTTACCTTCACAGGGCTGTTTTTGAAAAGCTCCTGGACGTAGTCGGCCACGCGAGGGGCGGCCATGCGCTCGGGGTCGGAGCCACCGATGTCACGACATGCCAACCTGAGGAGTGGGAAACAGGCCGGCAGGTGAGTGAGCAGTGGGAGAGGAAGTCTCAGCAGGAAATGAGATGAAGGGTGCGACTCACCTCCCGCTCTCCAGGGCATCAGCCAGCTGCACCAGCCTCCGGCCCTCAGTCTCATCTGAAGCCCACAGCCCCAGGACACACACCTTGCAGTCAGAGGACTTCACATTCGCCTCCCTCACTTCAATAGGCTGTTTGTAGACAAGACACAAGATGCTTTCAAACATGCAGATGGTGTTGAGCTTTACAATATTTCACACCTATGATCAGATTTGACTTTCCTTGGGACCTGTGATAATTAAAGAACAAAAATAATAAAAGAATCAGCTTTTTACATCTGGAGACTTTGCCTGTGCTAAATCTCAGGTGCTTTGCCTCAAGCGTGGACCTTGAACAAAACATGCAACAAATCTTCTCCAGCATCTTAAATAATCTCCATTCTAACACCACATGTTGTCAAACGCCTGCGGTGAGAGGTTCACGAGGGGTTGTGCGCTCGAAGCAGAGATAACGTTTTGTGCTGCTATTTACTTATCGGACTCGAGACAGTTTTTGAAATGGTTAAAGTTGAAGGGGCAAAAGCTGAGATATGAATAAACTGATCAATGCCCCAATTGTCCAAACTCCAGACCACAGAGGACATTACAAAACTTTTGCCCTGACTCAGCAGAACTTCATCAGTTCAATCACCCCAAGTGTCCCCTGTGATCGCATCAACCAAGGGCCGTAAAGTACCAAGTGTGAACGGAATCTTTTCTTACCATGTACAGACCATGAAGGGCCCCGAGCGCAGCCACCAGGGTGCTGTTCTTATAGTCCTTGTGTGGCGGGCAAACCAGCAGGGGGCGCTGCATGCCTGCTTTCAAGGCCCTGGAAGGAAACACAGATGAGTGAAACAGCAAAGAAAAACCTGGAGTTTAATCCCAGTCCTGTTCTTCAGTCACCATCAACTGACCGTTTGATGCCGTTGACGGCTGCATCACTGAAGCGCCTGACATCGTCGTAGTCGCGGTTCACCGGACCGGTGCTGGCAAACACCAGCCGGTTCCCAGGGAGACCAGGGACCTTGAGGATGACCACCTCCTCTCCCAGTCCGCTGTCCACCTGGAAGCACAGCACCATATACGTGTGATTATCTTTTTACTATCAAGGGCCATTTCTCTTCTTTTTTTTATAACATCCTTCGAGGGCCATCATATATTATTGAACATTAATCACATGCACTAATGTGATGGCTGGAGCTGCTTCTATTTAGCAGTTTTTCAGGTTTGGATCAGTGAGTCTTCACAAACAGTTTTATAAAGATTGGCTCAGAGCAGCAAGTTGTCCCAACACTACAAAACTTAACTGTATAACATCATCCATGTCAGTAACTCTCCTGAAGAGCGTTAACTTATCTAAGAGCATCTGTCTGGACACGGATCAAGTTGAGCTGCATGTTTTCAGCTGTAATGATTGTTCATCTCTGTGTGACACTCTGATTCTCTGCACTGGATTGTGGACAAATAATCTTTTATCCATTTCTCTTGGAAAGCACCATATTCCATAAGCTGTTTGACAGTGTGAGACGTGACAGAAGAGACCACCCTGAAGGGGACATGTGAGTCCACTAGCTGATGTTATTTTACCTTAGACTGAATCAGACTCTCTTACCCATCCCGGCTGTAGTAGGGACATCTGAATCTGGCCCTAGTTAGCTGAGTTAGACCAAATTGAATGATTTCACTCAATTGTGAACTTTGATCTTAATTTCTGAAGACTGATTCTTCACATTTAGTTTGATGAAACACTTACTAAATTAAATGTCTTTCATCTCACCCAACAGCAGCCAATTTACATCACATCTCCTTATTTTGAACATTGATGTAACTTATTTGATGCATAACATTTGCAGCAAATTCATAAATTTCCACAAAGCCGAGGCTCAGATACACAGATAAATCCTGGGTTTTTAAAAAGGTACACAGGATTAATTAAGCGATTCAGACATACATGAGAGGATTTTGTGTTATGTTTGTGTTGTTCTTGGTAGTGCCATTACAAGCAGGGATGTGTGTATATTATATGGAGTTTGTGTCAGAATGTAAAAGACAATGCAGTTCTGCTGAGGTTGCTGGTCTGCAGGAGGTGAAAGAGGAGACACTCACAGAGCTGTAGTCCTGCAGAGGAGCTTTCAGACACTCGAGCTCCGAGGGCAGCGTGTCATGGCTCTGGGTCACCAAGACGAGGCCGTCAAAACTAGAAAGAAGGGAACACCGTCATCTCACACGCCTGCACGTTAGGATGCATCGCTTGCTCTTGCAGACAAACAGGAAACACATGCTTACTTCTGGTTTTTGAGGTCGCTGGTCCATTCAACAGGCTGGACGCTGGAGAGAGAGAGAGAAACACAGAGAACAAGTCATTTCCTCACATGCAATAACAGCATTGTTTGATAAGCTATCTCAGCCTGAACAGTGCAATAATACTTTATAATGCAGGTTCATGCTCAGAGTGGAAACCTGCAAGACCTTTGAGACCTGCTTCAATGCGAGAGGGCAAAAGGTTAATTTCTTTTCTCACTGCAGAATAAGTCAAGACTTTGTACCGAGTGTGCTCTTCACATGGAGCAACTCACACATGCTGCAGCGGGTGTCCCTGTGAATTTACACTTTTAAATTCTTCAGACATCACATGAGAAAACAATGAGCAGATGAGAAAGTGAAATGAAAGCGAAATAGAAATAAGAGTAGAGGCACTTTTTTTTTTTACCAGAAACTTAATCCACCTCTGTTGCAATATAACGTCAAATATACTTTTATTGTCCCCTTTGAGGCTAACTGTCCTGGGGCCAGCAAATGCTACAGCACATTGTGCAAACACAACAAAGAACAGCACAAAGGACATGTCGTGTGATGAACAATGCAGGATGAACGTGAGATGAACACCGGAGAGTAAAAATGTGACAAAGTGCAAAGGTCAGTGAGATGTTTCCTCGTTGAGTCGCGTGACAGACGCTGGGGTTGAATGGGATCACGTGACTGAATAACACACATGAAGCCCAATCAGGTAAATGACATGAATAAATAAGACACAAAGAGAAAGCGCCTCTGAGGCTCCGGGGCTGCTGCTGCTGCCGGGACTCCAGTCCTGCGTGAAGCTGCAGGAGGAAAGAAGCTGAGAGAGCGAACATGGCGTTCAGAGACACAGACGGAGGTTGTTCTCACCGGGTGCACATCGTGTTCCTCCTTCTCCTCCGGTGGCTGCAGGGGAAAGAGGCGGAGTGCAGCCGGTGACCGGGGATCCTGCTCCGGTTGATCACATGACACGCTCTGTCCCACTCGTGCTGCCTTCACGGCCTCCTCCTGGCTCGTGATTACCAGCACCCCAAGCGCAAAATTCAGATTTAAGGGTATAAATTGTGTATAATGAGATCAGGTGATGAGCTGTTTACAGCAACACAGTGCATTTATGCAAGAAATGTAGTTGGTTATAGTTTGGAAGTATTTGTATCATACATTTGGTTAAATTTAAGGTTTTTCTTTAGCTCTAAACCACCAAGTTTAACCAGGACTCTTAACTCCACAACTCAGTAGTATCAAATTTAAGATTGTGCAAATGATATAGATGACTGTAGATTTGTTCAAGATTTCTATGAGTTGTTGGTTGTTGCATCAATGCTTCTCACATGGTTTCATTACAAATCACAATTTGAGTCCCAAGAGGTCAGGAATATCAAGTTATTCTCTTAATCCAAGAGTTAGAAGCAAATAGAAAACATGAATGTAAATGTGAGCAGCACAATTACTGCTCGTCATCTTTTCTATGCCATTAAAGTAATCCCATTACACCAGACAGCCAAAAAAGAGCAAGGGGACATTACAAAAGTGCAAAAAATAAAAACTATTTCAAAACTGCAGACAAGAACATGTGTGGCAAAATTACTTTAAAGTTAGTAAATGTAAAAGTGTCACAAATTGTGGAACTTATTATTAATTGAAACATCACAAAGAGTTAAGTGATTAGTTAAGAGTTAAGTGATTAGTCAAACTCGCTAAGTGAATTAGCGAGTTTGCTAAATTCCCATTGTATTTGAAGGCGCCTTCGAGGGTGAATATGGTAGTTGTAGTTTGTTACTGATTAAAAAACCTGAAAACAAGCATCAAGATGAATATATCAGCAAAGTTTATATTATTTAACATAACATTAATGATAATAATAATAAAAAAGCCTTGACATTAGGATCGTTTGTTGGATTTGTCTCGTCTCGGATTGGTCGGACCTCGTGGACTACAAACACAAACCGGAAGCAGCTGGAAGTGGTGCTTTGTGTGCAGGAGCGGAGAGGTGAGTACGTCAGGCTGAGTCCAGAGGGCAAGAAACTAAAAGCTCTTTTGTTTTTTACTCATTCGACAGAAACGTTGTCTTATTCTAAACGTGTTGAATAACTGAGGGGAAACAGTGAAGTGCAAGTTCAGCAGGAAGTGAAGTGTCGAATCAGCTGATGAAGGGTTTGTTGAGGCTCGTCAGCACCAGAGAGTGAAAACAGCTCAGGACACATTCACACAGATACAATGATCTCAGACCTAATTGATCAGATCTCGAATGTAATGAGTTCAGGGCCCTGGTGTCTGCAAAGCTAAATGAATCTGATCTAACCTGAATGCATCTTCTGTGACCACGTGATCAGGCCCCCCCCTCCCTCCCTGCTCTGAATGTAAATAAACACGCATGTCACCTCTGTCCTACAGGCCAGTGTGTAGATCTGTAAGCACATTAAGAAGTTCACACTCCGAGCTGTCCTCCTGTGATCGGATCCCTAAGGACAGGATCTGTCCTCAGATCAGCCATCAGAGTTTTTTCAGTAACAGGCCACAGATCCACATTCTTCTCCAAACAAGAATACAACCTTTACTTTAACAACTGAAACCAAATCATTTCATCTTTGAGTCCAAAGAGACGACTGATCAAAAGTTGAAGATATTCCCTCAAGTCGCTACAGATGACATAAACATGTTTGTTTTTTTTGGGATGGCGGGGGGGCACCGTGACATTGACCTTTGTACACAGAAATCAAATCAGTTAACCAGTGAGTCCAAGTGAAGATTTGAACCAAATTTGAAGAAATTCCCTCAAGCATTTCCTGATATATCGCGTTCACATGAATGGGTCGGACCCAGAGATCACATGACATCTCAGATTAGAGTGGTTTTGCATTAACTTATATTTACTACCAAGGGTTTTATAAGTTGTTGTTGCAGCTGTGCTCTTGTGTCGGGCCTGTTCTCACACACGGGTGATTGAACATTGTTTCCCAGACTTGCTGACACAAAGGACACTTTACTTATTTTGGCCGCTTCCTCTCAACAAACTGGTTTGTGGAATAAAGAAGTTCACATTATGATCATTTCTTTCTCACAAGTCTTTGTGTCTTTATTTCTGCTGTGACACTTGAGGTTATTGAACTTCCCAACAGGATCAACGCAGATGTTATAAGTTAATATCAAACAGAACTGTAATCGCTGAATCTGTGGTTGATAATCGATCTCCAGTCTATCAAGGGAAAAAGAATTCTGGCTCCATCAAATTAAATGCTGATTTTTTCTCTGACTTTTTGGATAAAACATGTAATCATTCACTTTCTGTCTGTCTTCTATTTAATGACATCTGACAAATTACTTAATTGATACTGGGCAGAAAGAAAACGATCAACCATTAAAATCCCATTAGCCCTGTTGTTTGATTTCTGTTTCCTCTCTGCTCGTCTGTCGTTATCCATTTGTTTGCCTCGACACTTTCATTTCTCTTTTCCTCAACAGATGAGACTTCCTCTTTGCTTCTGCAGAAGTTTGCTCTCTCAAAGGCAAGCGACAAACGTCCAGAGGCGAAGCGTGAGCGGTGCGGCCATGCGCCTGGTGCAGTTTCATCAGCATGGGGACGGAGGGGGCATCCGAGTGGGCGTGGAGCAGGGGGAGGGGCTCGGCGTGGTGGATCTGAAGGCGTTCGACCCCTCCATGCCCTCCACCATGAGGGAGCTGCTGGAGCTGGGGGACAAGGGTCTGGAGTGTGCACAGAGGTGTCAATCACTCACTCACACTCAGTCATGCTAGAACACTCCAACTTTTGTATTTTCATAAACTCGTCATGTTTATCTTCTGTCCCAGATCCACATGCTCCCTCTGACCCCATCTTCTTCCTCCTCAGAGCTCTGGCGTCTGGTCAGTGTGTGTTGGAGCGATCAGGCATCCGTCTGCTCTCTCCCGTGTTGGCCCCAGAGAAGGTGGTGTGCGTGGGCATGAATTACCTCGACCACTGCCTGGAGCAGAACGCCCCGGTGCCCAAAGAACCCATCATCTTCAGCAAGTTCCCCAGCGCCATCACCGGGCCGTACGATGACATTACACTGCCCTCAGAGAGCCAGGTGAGAACAAGTGACCACTCAAGATACAAGACTTTATTGTCATGTGCAAAGGAAGCGAACAAATGTGTTTCAAGATGTTTTTAAACTTTGTGTGATGTTTAAATCCCTCAAGGCTCGTACCAGCCGCGAGAGGAAGCATCATGTTTATGGGATGATGCAGTAATTTACATTTGTATCTCACATACTGCAGAAGAAAACGAGCACAAGACGTGTGTTTACGTGTCTTGGATGGTAAAACTAAATATGTAATACCCCGTCTCACCAGTAGTTCTGCAGCTCAAGCATCAAGCACATTGTGTGTTTTTTGTGAGCACACCTGAAACTGCAGTCCTGCGTATACTGAATGTGGAGTTTGGATCAATTTTGTTTTGATGCTGCATTTGCTTCATCTCGGTCTTTCTGTGGGATTGAAGGAGGTGGACTGGGAGGTGGAGATGGCCTTTGTAATTGGACGCAGAGGAAAACACATCAAGGTGAGTATCACCTCTGACGTCCACGATGCTTTGATCTGCTGGAACATCTCTCAGAGCCGTGATTCAGACTCCATTCCCGCTCCTCTTGTTGTGCAGGAGGAAGACGCTCTCTCCTATGTGGCCGGCTTCACTGTGGCCAATGACGTCAGCGCACGTGACTGGCAGATGAGGCGCAACGGGAAGCAGTGGCTGCTGGGAAAAACCTTCGACAGCTTCTGTCCGTTGGGCCCGGCCTTGGTAACCACCGACTCTGTAAAAGGTGAGGGAACGGGAGGCCGCAGCAGGGAGAGAGAGAGCACGAGGGGGGAAGGGGAAATGAAAGTGTGATGAATAAGTTATCTGTGATTTTGATCTGTCAAGCTGTGACTGGAGCAGCAGGGCAGCAACTAGTGTGCGATAACGATTTCGTATTTCTGACCATCACTTTAATTTATAATTTACGAGTTTCTAAGAAGCAATATTAACGTGACAGTTTCCCAACACGCTGAGCTTTATGTGTACAATCAAGAAAACTAGAAGGAACACCTCATCATGAACAGGAGGTCTGAGAAGTGTATATATATATATATATATATAAAAATCATTATTTAGAGACGTCCTAAACGATGGAGTCTGTGTAAGCATTGGCCCTGCAAGGTCTGACAGTTTAATAATAACACTAGGTGGCGTTATGAGCCATGTTAAACCCATGAATCTACATTTTATTTAATACATTTGGGAATAAATGTGATATTATTATTGCGTTTCCTCAGAGAAAATTCATTTAGCTGGAACCTCAAAAATAACAAATAAGTATAAAGTGTCTATTAGCACAATAATATGAGGTACAATGATGGAAACTGATGAAAGCGGTGCTACAGAATTAATCCCTGAACTAAATTTCAATAGCTCAAAATTATTTGGCACTTTGAATATCAAATAATCAATTTTACTTGCTGTCGTGGTTTAGTGTGCAACTGAGTCCATTTACCTTCTTGAGGAGTTGTCGAGGTATAAAGTGAGGAACATGAAGATCAGCTATTCTGTTGTTTTGCGTCCCTCCCTCCAGATCCTCACAGCCTGGCCGTGCGCTGCCTGGTTAACGGAGACACAGTCCAGAGCAGCAACACAGAGCAGTTGATCTTTAAGACGGAGCAGCTGGTGGCCTGGGTCTCCAAGTGAGTTCACCCTCTGTTTGGTGTCTGCACAGGAGAACCTCAGACATCACGTTTTCAGTGATAAATAACATAAAATAGAACTTTCTGTATTTTATCTAAATGAGCATATGCATGATGCTGCATGTTTTTGAGAAACAATTTTCCGGCAGCTACAAATGTCCAGTCACTGTAAGTTTGAAGCTACTTTACAGCCTCTGTCTCCTCCCTGCTTCTGAATCTGAATCTCCATTTTCTTTTCCTGCATCAGGTTCGTGACATTAACTCCAGGAGATGTGTTTCTGACGGGCACTCCTCCGGGCGTGGGCGTTTTCAGAACACCACCCGTCTTTCTCAAGGTGACGTCACGTGTGAAACTACGACTGGGCGACAGAACAATGTCACTGATTATCACAATATCACTTCCGGCAGTAAAAATAGAACAAAAGTTCCATATTTACTGATGGAAATCAAGTGTTTGCAATTCTCTGCTCATACAGAAGAATTTAACCTTCAGCCAGGAGCAAAAATCTGTCTTTACATTTAAAACGAATGATGAGACAATTATCAGAATTATCAGTGTCAGACGAAAATATGTAGAACTGGTTTGCTGATCCAGCTCTAGCTTTACTTTTCAACGACTGCTGGTGCAGAGATGGAGGGACTGTGTTTTGCCTGTAGCAGTATTTTAGTTGACTTTGGGAAAATCGTGTGTTCCAACTGAGTGTTGAACGTTTTTCTCTTTCAGAGAGGAGACGTGGTGGAGTGTCAGATCGACCAGCTGGGCTCTATAATCAACAAAGTCGTCTAAACTCAGAGCCGCTGAAAACACCAGCAGCACATGAAGAACTGCCGGCTGTCAAATAAACCCAATACACTTCTAAATCGCTAGCTTTTCACAATAAATGACTATTTTCCTGGTAACATTTCTCAGCCTGATTCTGTGAAAATGTGTAAATTGTGTGTATTTCTGATGCTACACTCACTGTGGGGAAGGAAACATCTCCTTTTAGAAACAGTGCACTTACATGACTCAATATGGTGTTTGTGGCCAAACCCCAGTTCTGAGTCACAGTGACAGTCGTCAGCAGCTGTAACGTTCCCCCGTTAGCAGCCACCCACTCAGGCTCCACAGCGGAGACAGTGAGCCTCTCCACGCTATTTCTAATTATCTTCGATAGTAGGATAAATCACAGATGAAACTTTTTCTACGCTCTTCTAGGGAATCATGAATATTTTCTCATGACGCTGGAAATTCAATCAAATGGGAAATATACCGTCCTCCGTTGCCTGAGAGAAAATTCTATACAATTACTTTGACTAATGGAGCTGCCGCCTTCACTGGAATTTTTTTCCCACTGACAGATGAGCTTTAATTTAGTCACGACTGAACAGAGCCCTTAACTTTTTTCTATTCAACCATGAGGGGTTGTGTTGAACCCGGTAGTTATGTTTGACCACTGAGTCACTTAATGACGGGAGGAATTATTATATTCAAAATGAGGGTTTACGTCACAGCATGTGGACACAAAAGCTCAGCATCAACCCCCCCCCCCCCCCCCAGCTACAGGCTCCTCAACAACTCACCCTATGGATTCTTTCTTTGTAAATGTGAAAACAAAATGAATATATTTAATCTTTAAATAGTCAAGTTGTTTGATATTGATGATTTAGTTTGTATCATTTTTTGTATTACTTTCAAGCTGATGCTTTAACTGGAATATTACAGAAACATACTCGGGTGACTGTTAACGACGTTGAATGTACATCCACGATTCAACACTGGGTGGCAGTAGAGATTCACAGCCTTTGTGCTCTGTTTCACGGCCACTGAGATTCTTCACTGTACAAACTATTGGCTGTGAACTCAAAATCATTAACACCTGCCAGAGGAAGCCATGCCCTGTTCAAAGAGAGTTATCGATTTGTATCTGTGTCTTGGAGTCAAAAGGTCGATGTGGAATAGACCCACTCCAGAGGTTTGAGTCAGCACACAGAGATCTGCATGCAGGAGAGGAGCCACTCAGAAGGATGAGCTGCCTGGAACAAATGTGATCTCCAGGAGGGGGAATTGAATGTTTTCCTCTAAAAGGCTTCACCTCAAGTACGAGAAACTCACTCTCTCTCAAGTGTTGAATTTATGAGGAAATACTGATTTATTTTTAAGGATCCATCCGTCAAACACTAGGAAACAAACAAGAACCAAAACATTCTCCACATGTAACGAACACAACGTCAGCAGCCTTAATTACAACGTAAACATGAAACACAAGCTGCGCTGAGCACCATCATCCTACGAGTCCTCACATCTGATTACAGGGACTTCCTAATCCCCGTCTCCTGTGGCTTTATGCTAATGCCATTACTAAAGATAAACTCAAAATCAATGTCTCATCTCTGACAAATCAAAATGCAATTAACCTAAAGGCTCGGGCGTCCCGGCTCGGCGCAGATCTTCCTTCCTTGTAACACTGAACATAAGTTTCTCTGATACTAACACAGGATGAGGTCAGACTCTACAACAAAGAGTCATGTTGAGGCCTCGAGTCCGGCTGCTCAGTTAGGCACTTTAGTTGTAGAGGTACTGTTTGATGAAGAGCTGCAGTTTCTGCCTGTTCTCTGGCGACTGGAACAAAGGACTGACGCCCAGGAAGACGCCATCCTTCTGTCGCTCCTCCGAAAGGACCTGAGGTGAAGACACACACACACACACACACACACACACACACACACACACACACACACACACACACACACACACACACACACACACACACACACACACACACACACACACACACACACACACACACACACACACTCAGGACACTTGCAAACACTGAGCCTTTTTATTCAGTCACCTTTGTTTGGACAGTGTGAGCACGCAGCTTTCCTTATCTTTAGCGAAGTACCTTTTGTACAAGGCCAAATAAAAAACACTGAGGTAATAAAAGAGATTAAAAAAAAGACCTTTCCAAAAAAGAACACATAAAAAAAGATATAAGACATAACATAAATAATACTAAATCACTTCATTTATACTTTATTTTACGAGTGCATCATTGGAAACAAATATCCTCTTTTCGATTTGCCGTTGTGATCAGAATTGTAAATCATCTGTCAAATCCTAAACACAAACAAGATTACAGCCATTTCGGATAATAACCTTAATAAGGAAGTTAATAAGAACCTCATGAGATCTTTGCAGATATATGGGTCATGCTGCTCTATTTTTAAAGACAGTGATTCCCAACCCGCAGACTGATACGACTGAGGGGTGCAGTCACTGCCTACTTCACAAAGTTGAAAGGCTGAGTGGCAAAATGTTTTTGTGCCGAAACACCCATTTAAATATTTATGAATAAAAAAAATTAAGATTTGTTGGGAGAACTTCTCCATTTTTCTAGGGAGAATAGGGGAGATTTCTCTTCACTGCTTTTTAAGTTGGTGCCAGTCGGCGAGGTCGCTCTTCTCCTTTTCACGAGTCCCCGCCGTTTGCTAAGTCTGCTCAGACAGCGATAACAGATGCACACATCTCTGCAACACAAACCATTTGCTGCCTCCTTTCTTTCACTGTATGAGAAAAGACTTAATCATAACAAATTGTCTGGCCTCATCAGAGCTTCTGCTATATCCTCAGTGGGAAGTTTTCAGTTCAGGTCATAGCCCAAACAAAGCAATATTTATCTAACTTTACTAGAATAACGCTACCAGCCAAGAATCTGTCCTCATGCATTTTCTGAAAAATACTCAATATTATAACTCACTGAGGAGATTTGTTAGCAGATACATCTGTTACAACAAATCATATTTTCTAAGCTAATTATATTATTT
This sequence comes from Pleuronectes platessa, assembly GCF_947347685.1. NCBI lineage: Eukaryota > Metazoa > Chordata > Actinopteri > Pleuronectiformes > Pleuronectidae > Pleuronectes > Pleuronectes platessa. Next base: position 23,938,917 of record NC_070629.1, on the reverse strand, counting down.
TGATGATCAAATACTTTCTGTTGACAATTCTTGCGATATAAGTAACTTTTAACGATAGTTGTAAAATTAACATAGTGAAGTAGAAAGCACAATATTTATTAAAGTGTAAAGTAGCATAAATACATACAAATAAAACTTGTACAAAAGTACACCGCTGAACCCAGTTATATTTTTATTTAGAGAATTTAGAGACTTAATTCCACACAGTAACTAAATTTGCTTAATGTCGATAACAGACAATTCATTTTTTATGTTTGAAATGTTTTGAAATCTAGTTCCACTACACTTGAAAAGTGTCCTTAGGGGAAAGTAGTTAGATAAAGACGTTAATAATGGGATTATAGGTCTTTAACATACACTGTATATAAAGATTATATAAAACATGAGTGCTCCCCAAAAGCGAAGCAAAAGCGTAGTGTTTGGCTGCAATATAGTTCAGAAATCCTGACTCATCCATATTAATGGAGGGTCAAGGACCAAATAAAAAATGCAAGGCATATGTCGAATGCATTTTTCTCAAGATGTCATCTCAGGTGGTTCTTATCACCCTGATGCCTGTTCAAGTCTTCATGTTTTTTTAAAAAAAATAGTTATTAATGCTATAAGAAGTGAAAAGTCATTATTTACAGCTGAGACTGACTCCTGATTGGTCAAGCTTGTGTATCGACGGGTCCTCGCTGCAGACTCTCACTCCAAATGTGCAAGATGGTAGCGTCTATCATCTACCTTCATTCTGGGTAGAGAGAAGGAGTGTAGATGCGCTCTTCATCTAGTCCATGGTTAAAATAATACCTGTGCTCTGTTTATAAGACATGAATATGAAATGTAGATCACAATGCCACAGTTAAGGCACGTGCTACTTTTTCAATTTCTGGTTTTAAATTACTTGTGTCCTTGGCCCAGTGACTACAGTTCCGATTGACATTTCCGCCACAAATATGATTGGATATGGATCAAGTCAGACTGAGTGTTGCATTAAAATCCGGTTGTATTCCTGCTGACGTTAAGAATATTGTTGAAAAATGCTGCCAGCAATTGAACGATCGTTTGCCATTTTGGGGTTTGGGGTTTTATTCACATCCATCTGGGAACAGATGAATGTTTGAGCTAAACTTTTTAGGAGTTGGAATTTGCCTAAACTTTCAGGCCTGAGTCGATATGGCCTTATTCTTCACAGACTGACATATTTAGACACACACAGACTCACACACACATTCATATAGAGGCTGTCACTCACCCCCAGGTCTATTAGTGTTCTAACTGCAGTGTGTACAGCCTCCTCTGAGCAGCTCTCTGTGAGATAGGACACAAAGGCACACATGAATCAAAAGAACAGGCAGATATCAAATATAGAAAGACCAGGTTGAGATAACAGAACAAAGCCATTTCCAGCAGGACTGAGGGGATTTTGTTTAACTGTGTATTATTGAAGGGTGTCATTTGGGTGGTTTCTGATTGTCTTATGTGTTTTTTTTTAAGAAGAAGCAGAAGAATGAGAAGGAGAAGAATAACAAGTAGAAGAAGAGGAGTTTTTGATGCGAGTGGGGGAATCTCTCAGCGTTTCTTCAGCAGTGTCTGATTTGTTACAACACACTGTATCAGTGGGACGAGGCAAGTTTACAAGCTTTTATAGATTTTCGTGTTTGTGTGTGTGTCAGGATGAGTTCACCATAGTGCTGTTTCTTCTTCTTTGCCGTGTCACACAGATGAGAGTGTATCTGAGCCACAAACTCTGTTTCTACAGCAGGAAAAACATGAAAATAAGGCATTATTCTGGACAATCTGCACAGTTATTATATGGAGAATTCATGGTTCAGCTACATGCTAATATACTGTATATTTAAGGCTGGTGAGGGTTCAACAGGTCAGTACAAATGGCACAGGGTGAAACATAGACACAATTTTTTTTAAGAAATTGTCCTGTAAACAAACTGTACCAGGCAGAGGTGAGTCTATGAGGTCCAGTGCTGTTGTGGTCCAACACAGCGCCCTCAGATGTCCAGCCAGCATACTGCAGAGGAAGAAGAGCATTTCCGGACAGAGGCTTGGCTGACTTATCTAGGAAAAGTGGACAGGGATAAAGCAGAAAATTAGCAAAATGGTGATGAAGGAAAAGTTTTTCCATTACAATGAGCAGATAGGGATACCTAAGTACATATGGTTTTGCTGGACAATTCTGTCATAAAGAAACCTTTCCTCTGTTTCAAGGGTTCAGAAGCTGGAAATCTATTCCTGCTCTGACTTCATGTATTCAGACATTTACCATAAAACTGAGCTCACGGTTGCATTTGGTCGTGAGGGAGAACAAAAAAACAGAGGATTCCTAGAAGCACTTTCTGAACAGTTCACAGTGAACAGTGTGGATGGGGCCATTATAATTTTGTTACATGGGAATGTATTCTATAAGAGCGGAGGTTAGCAGCTGCTCCTGTAGAATTGCCCTGTATTACTTGGTCCATTATGAAATTATACATCTCTCAAGGGATGGTTGCCCATACTAGTACAGCATACAGAACAGTCTGCAGCAGTTTCTCTGTGCTATCTACAAACAGGCTCAGGACAATTCTTATTTATCCTACTGTAATCCTTACAAATACAGTGATATCTGAAATCCAATATCGTCTTTAAACAAATAATGGTGTGGATATAAACGGTTTAAAAGCATCAATACACAGTAGAACTTTAAAATCAAAATGGTTCAACAAGCGGGAAACACAGATTATGACCAAAGGGCAAATACAGCAGCTACCAACAAGGCAAGAGATGCTTCTTGGCATTGTAAATAAGATAAAGTACCTTTATAAACACAAAGACAGCGAACACAACAAAAAGGAGTTTTAGAGTTCAGGTGTTAGAGCATAAATCTCCAAACTTTGAAGCTGAACAAGACCAGGCTTCTTCTTGAGAAGTTAATACTGTTGCAACTTAACATGAATCACTACCAACCTGCTTTGAGAGACCACCCCAAGTGAATTTATGCAGGCTAAGAGATAACAGGCAGTAGAGGAGGAGGAGGTGAGAGAATATTTTATATTGTTTTGTACGGAGTGTGTTCTGTCCTCATTCAGAACCTGAGCTGGGGGCAGCGGCACAGAGGCACTGGGAGAAGAAGAGTGGTTTGGTAAAAGAGGAAGAAAAAAGTGAATAAAACTGTATAAACATAGGCAAGGCTCTTCCTCTGTAGACAAAGAGGAAGTTAAAGAAAGGATTTCATGCAGCACAGAGGTGGCTTTGCTCTTTCCGGACTGGTAGATCAACTTGCTTGCAGCACAGGTTTGCATCAGAATTTATTTGGTTGTCTTCTGTGTAGTTCACTCTAGCCAGTTGCAGTTTGTTAAATTTTTTAATAAAAGCCGGGTCTCAAATAATGGCTGCAGGTAGAGGACTAGAGGCCGTGTGCATATCTCACCCCAATTCGATGGAGGTGAAGAACAGAAGCAACATTCAGTGTAGTCCACACTGAATATTTCAAGCTCTCAAATTTTTTCATAATGCAGCGTTTCAACTTGAGGGATCAAAAAAACAATCTTCACACTTACACTCACAAGATATGAAAGTGCTTCGGGCACAAGCATAGGTCAAAGGTCATGGTCATGTGAAATTGGACACTGAGACAAGTTAAATGACTTCCATGTTTGCTTGAACTACGGCAGACACCTCAAAACAAGAAAGGTTTCATGACAGTTGGTGCTTTGAATTTGTTTTTTGATGCAACAAATGCACTCAAATCAAACTGTTAAACGTTGAGTAAAACGTCTGCTCACGAGAAAAGCTCCTCATGATTTGAAAATTCTCTCATTTGATCTGCTGAAAATGAGAAAAAAATGGATGACTGATTGATAACGGTGATTTATCCTTTTATTAGTGGTTCGATTAAAGTGTTTATCCAATCACGTCGCTGTGCTTTGATTGTTGCTCTTTGTTAGATGCGGTTCAGGTCCTACTTTGACTGTTACGACTCTTGAAGCTGTCACATTAATGTCACTTTGCAGCTTTATTGTGACAGATGCACGCGCACTTTGAGCTCTGCCTGCCTGGTCCCTTTGGAAGTCGGTTAGCTTTCTTGTGTTGCTTTGGAAAATCACATACAACAGTCATGACAGTTCGTCTTCTTTTAAAGCCGACACAAACCGCTAATACTGCTAATTGGCATTCAAGATACGCAACTCATTTGTGTAGGTGCTTTTGTGATGGAGATTTAGTTACTTCAAAGTTCCTTTTCATGTGGTGTGTCTTGTATTTTTCTACGTGCCTCATAAGCAGTCACAGAGGGTGCCATCTATTGTGGGTCTGCCCCTTGTGGAGTGTTCCTCCCTTCATGTAACCTCTGGTGCTTCTCTGAGGCATGTGAAGAAGCCTGAGGGGGCTCAGCAGTGTTTTACCTTGTAGGAGCGCAGGTCCTGCTCATCACAGTCAGAGTCGCTGTGATAAGGGTCGTCAGAGGTGGTCCAGGTCATAGTGCCCTCTTTCTTCCAGAAGTCACAGATGGGGACATCTCTGGGAATCTATACAGGATTGATGGTATGAAGATAAAACTTGAATATAAACAAGTGCCTGCTGTGACCAGAGACAACAGTATGAGAGCGGCTGGAGTGAAACCCAAACAGTGAAGATGAGAACTGGATACATAAAGAAGAAAACAAACTTTAAAGCTCTGTAAAGATGAGCACAGCTGCAGATTCATGTGATAATTCTCTGTGGGTTTTGAATAATTGTTAAACTCATTTATTTAAGAAAATGCTTTGATTTCCAAAAGCTGTTGGATGCAAGAAGTGAAGACACTTTAAACATATAAAAGTCTGAACATTTTACTGGATCAATCTTGAGGCAATTGTATTTTCCAAAACAATACTTTGTCATGTTTGAAAAACTACGTTTGGACATTTATTAAAAAAAAAGGTCTTCTTACTTCTTCCATGATCAGGATGCCACAGCGTACCAGACTGTCAATGGCGTCCTGAGCAAAACTCTGGGATGACTGACAGGGCTGGAGAGAGAGAGAGACAGAGAGAGGACAGCTGAGCTCAATGGAGAAGACAGGTTTGAGGCACAAACAGCGTCAGTCTGTCCATCAAGCAATCGAGAGGAGTGCAGAAACAGACAGCTGGCAGAGCGCATGAGGTGTGTAGCAGAGATGTAGCAGAGATCAGACGAGTAGAATGAGAGATGGCCGCCAGGGGGATGAGAGCAGGGGCAAAATAAAGAACAGGGTGAGAAGCGTAGCTGCCAGCAGAGGAGATAAGAAAGAGCTGCTGCTGAAATAAAAGATGAGCAAACAGAGAAAGAAATGGTGCTGCTGGCTCAGATTCAGCCCTTGAAGTCAGTCTGATGGAGCATGTAAATAAACAACCACACACACACACACACACACACACACACACACACACACACACACACACACACACACACACACACACACACACACACACACACACACACACACACACACACACACACACACACACACACAATCCAAAAGCTCTCTCTGCCTGAGATAGAGGCAGTAGAGCAGGATGAATGGCTTTTCAGCTCCATTTAACATCCACTGAATGAGATATACTGTGTGTGTGTGTGTGTGTGTGTGTGTGTGTGTGTGTGTGTGTGCGTGTGTCATGAACTCAAACTCACTGGCATGAAGCCCGGAGGCAAGAGGTGGCAGAGCTGCAGGGCTCGCTCCGTCAGCTCAGACTGGCAGAGCACCACATCAAAGTCTGTGTCACCTCCGACCTCCACACCGTCCATGCTGTCGTTCCTCCCCCCGCTGCCGACGCCACTGACGGCCACCTCGCACAGCATGGCAGACACCGCGCATGCTAAGGACAGAAACGCAACATCTGACCATTTGCTCCGATTCATAATGCACATACTGTGGGAAAAGTGGGTCTATATTGAGCAAACTATCCTAAAATGACACTTGACATAGCCTTTGTGTGATGTACGATTTCCGCCATTTCATTTACACAAGTTTATGTCTTTATTTATACTTTAAATCCCCCATTATCCTACTTTGATGTGCTGGTGGGAAAGTCTTAACATCCTGATCATTCATGTCCATAAACACAGCTGCCTTCACACTCAATTTTATCACAATGTAAAACCTGCAAGAGAAATACTGAACACAAATCCTGTTGCGGGTTGAGGCGAGTGTCCTCAAATCAGTGTTTATTTTATGGCAACTCATAGTTTCAATAGAACAGATTTAACTTATTTTTATCACTCGACGTTAGCCCCCAGTCTACTGCAAAGAGGCTTTAAGCAGTAAAAAGCCCATTGCCCACCAGCTTCACTTCCAAAACCACCAAACAAATCGAACAAGGAATAATGAGTCACACGGAAGCAGACTAATTCCCAAAAAAGGTTTGTTGTTCATAAACAACAATGCTTTATTTTTAACTCCACTAGTGACGTACAAGTCTTTCTATGCTTTCACCCAAATCTGCCTGCGACCATGTTGTCTAGAAACAGAAGATACAGATATAGTAGGTTTTTGCTTTAAGGACGAGTGAATATAATATAGAGTGAAAATTAAGGATCTAGGCTTCCCAACATTACACATTACCATATATTACTCATATGTATTATGCTGTTCTCCAAAACCTTCGGCCAGACAAGACCGCCAAAACTGGGTGATTCCGAAAATCCCTTGATTAGGTTCAGTTCCAAAATTTCTAATTTTCTGCGATATCTGCGTGTGGCAGCTACAGTGTGGTTAGGAAAAGATTGTGGTTCTGGTAAATTAACGATGATTATATTATAGTTAAATAAAATAACAAAAACACTTGGGAAAGGTTCGGGAAATCATCAACTCTAGAGTTCCACATCCACTGAGTAGATTTGTATTTAACAGCTTCCACACAAAGACAAACTAATAAAACAGCCATAAATATTAAAACATGAAGGTCCTCTTCCCTCAAAGGAATGAGATTGCTTTGGTGTTTATATGAAAACACGGATATACTGGTTTGCAGAGATGACAATCCTACCTTTACATATAACCCTTTGGTGAGTGTGATTACAAGTCAGCCGGTAAATTGAATGGCTCTGAGGTATATGACATATCAAACAGTTTATTACGAATCGGAAAAAATACAGGATATCGCCCAAATAGTACGGATTGAATGATGAGTTTTCTGTTGTTAAAGGACAGGGAAGGTCCTCTGTGTTGATTGCATTTTTTATATATTTGGAGCTTTTAATCAATAAAACAGGTTTGCAAATCATTAAAACTAATGTCACATGGAAAAGGGCTGGTTTTGGAGTATCTGAATCTTGCTGCTGAAAAATTGTATTCTCATATATGTTTGCTACCTGTCTTCAAAAGATAACTCTCCTGTTACAGGTGTAGAAATTCATTAATGAGGGTTTTGCCAACAGTCACTACACGTCACACTCGTTGACAAATGTTGAAATTTAGAAGAAAGGTACAAACAAGAATTGACAGAACAAAGAGTTCAAACCAGCTGAGGGATTTCAGTGCCACTAATGATCTGTCATCACTTTTTTAAAGTGGAAAACAAAATCAGTTGCGTGCACAGCACCTTGACATGGCTCAACGTTTGGTCTTCCTTAAACATTGAGAATATTGAGTTCAAATACTTTGAAATGTCATGATTTAAACAGATTTTCCGTCCTGACATGCCAACAGTCAGAGCCACTGCCAAGGCCTCCCACGAAAAAGAAGGTGCCTGGAGAACACAGTGTCTCCAAATGATACTTCCACTATAAGAAAGTTTTCACTGCAACAGAAAATATATGCATGAAAAGTCACTCACCACCAACAGCTTCTGATATAAAGGTGTGTGTGACAATCTGAGCCTGGAGGGCGAGGTGAAGTGAGGCATCGAGAGAGGGACGGGGAACAATAAAGAGGTCTTTCCTATGAGAAGAAGAAATGACATTAATGGAGACAGAGGTTTCACTGAAGGGGGAATTGGATTTTTGATAAGCAACACAGTTTTGCTGGGTGCAGTTGTCTGGGTTCACAGACGGAAAACCAACCTAGATGGCACTGCACCTATGACGAGGTGCGGGGCAAGCAGAGAGAGGGAATAGTGGACAACCTGCGGTAAACTCCCCCCAAAGCCGACGTCTTTGTTCCTGAACAATAGTTCCTCCGTGAGCCAGGCCACGTCACGACACAGGACAGATGCACTAACACCCTGCGGAGGAGGAGGAAGGGGAAGTTTAGCTCCAAAATCCGACGTGAGCATTAACCATCTGGTGACATTAATTAGAGACTGCTGGGTATGACTCAGGAAATCACTGTCACACTCTAATAAACTAGAACGAAAAACCAATTCTGTTTATGAGCCTCTTAGAGCACTGATGGATCCTTAGAGGGGCGGATTTTAACACCGACAGCACCGTGGGGAAAATCGCTCAACAAACACACCAACACAAGGATGATGTCTGTACCTTGTGGTGTTTGTACAACAAAAGACTGGACACCAGACTGGTGGACATCACAGCCTTGCAGGAAGTTGCAGCTAGAAAGAGAGAACACACACACAAACACACCGCGGCGGATAATCCGGCGCAATTTGCATAAAATTAAAATAACAGTTTATCAAAATTCATTTACAATTCAGCAGGGGTACATAATCCTGGGCCTACAGAAGATGAGGTGAAGGATGATGGCGATGCTGAGGTCTCTCTCTGTTGGAGTAAGCTCATCAAGTTCAGATGCATAATGAGAAGAGGTCAGGAGCCACAACATCCTCCTCCGCCCAAACACAGTGTCAGATCTTGAGAGGAAACATGAGAAGAGGAAGAGAAGGATGCAAGGATGAGTTTCCAGTTATTTCATTTTAGATTACAAACTCAATCCTCCCTCAAATTGTAATCCCCTGAAATTTGCATGAAATCAAACCCCACTTCTCAAACTCATGATTGTTTTTCCTCAATAGCTATTTAATGATTTTTTATTTCATTGCCTGCTTTTCTATTCTGTAGCTGTTATTTTGGTTGAGTCCGACATTTGATCCAGTGTAATTCTATCTCAATGATAACAGCCATACTATTCCCTTATCACTCTCTTCTCTGAATAACATTAAAAAGCATTTGACTAGAAAGGACCTGGAGTAGTTTTTAATGTGAAACACCCGTTGAATACGCAATGTATTCATCACTGCAGCTAGTAAGATAAGAAAAGACAATCCTTTATACTCCCACAACAAGGATTTTTATACAAAAGGTAATCAGAACAACGTCAGCAAAACAAGACAACCATCCTTTTCTGTTTTGTTTGTTTCAAATAATGAAACTACAAAGTTCCTAGATGAACAACTGCAAGGTTACAAATCCCAACTGATGGGGGGAAAGTACCAGTTTGTTTTTCTGCCCTATTCACTACTGTCATATTAAACCCAATTTCCTGTTTCCACGGTTTTCACCAAATCAACCAGGACTACATTTTCTCGTAAAACAGTCAATTAAAAAAACAACAACAGTTGGCCTTATGCCGTTAGAATGTGTTGCAGTAAATTGCATTCATTGTCAAGAGTTACACAACAAATCATGTGAGTCCCAGTAAAAATATTTGTTCAAGCTGGAAAAAAAGGGGTAGTAATTACAAAATATCATATGTCATAAATCATAGATCATTCATTCAGTAAGGATCAATTCATTTTTAATACAGGATTTGTCACAAAATCTCTAGGTTCAGTCTCTGGAGGGGCACACGAGTGTATTAAACCTCAAGCTGTAGGTGTTTTATGAGGTTTCTTTCTCAAGCTAGCTGCAGTAAGAGTAGGTATTATTCAAGCTTCTTAACTGTGAGAGTGAGAGAGACATTCACACAACTCTTTATTGTTACAGTATTACATTAGTAATACTGGGTTGTTCCTCCTTTTTGTTCCCATAAAAACAGCAGATTTTCGTGGTTTGGATTCCACAAGACCCTGGAAGGTTTTTCTTTGAGCTTCTGCTTCATTGTTAACATGATTACATCAGATATATCAGATGAAAATTCAGGCTGCCGATCTCCTGCTCCATCACATCACGGAGGTTTTCTGTGGTGATTCAGATTGAGGGCTCCCCGAACTCATTTTCATGAACTTAAGTTAGTGACATGGGGCCTGAAGTAGCCATTACAAGACTGTGGCCATAAAGTGATGAACATGGTCAGCAACAACACTCAGGTAGACTATTGGCATTCAAACAGTGATAAAGGGCCTAACACACACAGAATTCCTACACAGACAACAGGCTGGACTGTTAACAGAAGTTATGTTGGACCATGGATTCATGCTGTTGATGCTAAATTCAGCAAGACCATTTTCAGCCTCAGCAGAAACTTACATCAGACCAGGCAACATTTATCGAGACTTGACATGGAAAGTTGGCCGGGGGGGGGGGGGGTCAACAACTCTCCAGATAGGGAACGATCCGGAGAGGTTTCATACCTGAAACCTCCCACTAGTCATTAAGAAGTAAAGAAGCCTCTTGTATGAGATACAAGATCCAACCAGTCTGTCTGCTCTCATTTGACCTCTCTCAACAGCATCATCAGAACAGCTGCTCACTGAATGCTTTGAGTTTTCCACATCTCTCTGAGTAAACTCAAAGTCACTGAGACATCCCCCCCCATTCTCATGTGTGAAGCGAACATTACCTGAAGTACCTGGCATATACCTGTATGGTTTTATGCTTTTTGCTGCTGCCACACAATTGGCTGATTGGATAATTGCATGAATAAGCAGAAGTAGTAGTGCTCTTACTTTAGTAATCACTGCACAGCCTGGTATCAGGTTATTTCTGGCCTTGTTAATAAACATGTCCTACAGACAGCAACACTTTGCATCTCGAACAAAAATAAATAATCCGAGTGTGTGCACCTCTTTGAAATGAGACTTGTGAGTAGGGCTCTGTGATATGACTTCAAATCAATATCATGATTGAGTAACTATTATTTAATTACATCCCCACATTAATGGAGCCATTAATTACTTGCTGCATTACTCAGTGTCGGTCAACAAGAGACTCTGCTCCTCTGCTCTTTTCTAATCACTCACACACGAATTCATATTATGTTCCTGGATAAATGTTCGGCGTGGCATCTACTGCTACAATGAAGTTGAACCCATAATCTATGGGAAGGGAAATTCTCTCCTGTCTGAAGGAGTGTGTGTGTGTGTGTGTGTGTGTGTGTGTGTCTCCCCGTCCCTGTCCCTGTCGAGCCCCATACAAACTGACTATCACATTTAATAAGTTATTAATCGATGTTGTCGGACACTGATTCCAAATCGTTCCGGTCACTTTAACCCTGATGTCCTGGCTTTGCGTGTCGCGTCTCGTGTTGTGTGTAAACGGTGTGCGTGTAAAATTATGGATTTTTTTTTCAAAGTGTTTATACAACCCTCTCCTAACCCTTAAAGTAAATTAGACTTCAAGTCCTGTAGCCTACGTGTCCTAATAACTTCTGATTGGTGTCAGTGTTTATGGTTAAAGGGTAATGTGAGTGCAGGTCAGCGGGGAGGGCAGCAGGCTGGTAACTGCACGGAACGTAGTGGAAACCTGACAGGTCCTTAATGCCAGCCTTGGGGAAAGTATTACCTGAATTAACTTTCATGAGCAAAATAAAGTCGGTTAGAGGTTATAAATGTCGGTTTCAATACATTTTCTCTTAATTTTCCAGCCCTACTTGTGAGGACTTCCATTACGTAGCCCTGACATTTGCTGTATTTTTTATATATTGGCACAAAAACAAGGCTTCAAAAGCTGAAACTTAAGTATCTGGGGACCATCAGAAAGACTGTGCATGTAAATGATGTAGAACCAAAACAGCTCACAGGCTAACAACCCAGTCCATCAACCCCCTCCACCTCTCTGGCGCTGTTTCTCCTGTGTGCTGCTCTCTCTTGGAAGAAATAAACATTTTAAGAGAGAAGCATCTTTGTGCAAAGATGTTATTTTTCGGTTATCTTTTTCCACTGGCGCTGACTGTGTAACGCTGATGGTAATTGGACCGAGTCTAAGAGGATGAAAACTCCTTCAGAGCTTGCGTCATGTCTGTGCCAGATTTGTGGTTTAGAGGAAAGTTGATCGTCAAAGTTAAAAAGGAGGCAACTTTTTAATTTCACAGATGTTGGATAAAACGCAATCCACATCTGAATCGTGTTTAGGGTTTGTTCACAGGCAGTATGAACACTCACTGGAGCATACAGGTGCACACACACACACACACACACACACAGGTGATTTGACTACCTGTTGTTGAGGATCACAGGCAGCAACAGGTCCTGTAGAGGGAGCCATTCATCTACCCGGCACCTCCCTGAATCGCACATCTCCTACACACACACAAAAAGGATAATGAACGCATACACAGAGCCGCTAGGGTATTATCTCTAAATCATCCGGCAGCAGCATCACAACAATGAGGTTAACTGAGTAAGTTTGCACAAGTTAAAAACTAAGTTTGTATCAAAACATTTGATTTCATATATTTCTTCAGCTGCTCTTTTTCCTACAGTATTTCTGCCAGATGTTGACTGCACTCAGAAGCCAGTTTGCTAAATGCCTTAATCTTTACACTAGTTCAGAGGGCTGTGGTTTGCAGCGAGTTGCCTCTATATACTGAGATGTTTAATATGCTGAATGTGCTGAAATATGTCTCCATTCCAAGTAGGAAGCGTCCTAAATTTACTGGCCCAAAATATAAACTTCTGGGTCAGGATAAAGTTTAAAGAAGAGCTATTTTATTTTCGCATTTGAGAGAGAATTCGTTTTTGGGGGATTACAAAGGTCAATGTGTCTGTTGACCTGTGGAGAGGTGTCAAAAGTAAATGTAATAAAGGGTTTAAAGGGTCACAAGACAAAGAAATGAGAACCACTTTTGCCAATGACAAGTCCTAAATGACACGCTCTTCCTAACGTGCACCTTGAGAGAAAAGGGCTGCGAGAGGTGGATCCTCACACATCCTTCTGGTCTCCTCCAGAAAAAAGACAACAACCACTGAATCACAGTGCGTAGGCCAACCTGCAAGGATATACAACACAAACACACACAAATACATACGACAGAGTTAGTGATCATACTATAATAAGGTCTTGCCTTTGGGGACAACAGCCCAACAGCCCAACAGCAATACCACTAATTAGCAGATCTATGGTGAATAAGACATACCCAGTGACAGAGTGTGTGTATGAGTGGAACTGTGTGTACAGTACTGTATGTGAAATGTGTCTGAATGGCAGAACAAAACGATGAAGCAAGGACCATATTACTGTAATTGACCTAAAGTTAAACCCACTCTCCGGTGTCATAAGTGAAGAGGGCAGAACCAATGGAGGCAACTGACCACCGACTTTGAAAAAATGCAAATCTACTCGACTAAAACAAATAATATATTACGATATTAGACAAGAAAGCTGTGACAAAGACTCTCGAGCTGTAAACTGGATCACCACTGGCAGCTGCAACGATCACTACCCCACTCTGATATTCTGAGCTTAAATTTTGTCACAAATATTGATACAAATATTTTTTTAGTAGTAATTTTATGAGGGAACAGGGGAAGGCGCAGCAATACATTCCAAAATTGTTCATTAAGCCTCTAAAACTACTACTACTGTATGCAATGGAGGCTCTAACGGCTCAATTGCAATTAAAGTCTGATGTTTTTGTGAGGAGATGGCTACCTATTGCAGGATACCTCTCTAATTGAGGGGAATCCTGTGGTACGATGGAATGTCTTTACTGTCCCTTTATTTATTTATTATTTTTCACCAATCAGTCTGTCATGTATGATCTGTGATGTTGTCAAGGAATGTTTGTGTTTCTCTTCAATAAAAACAAAGTTTAAAAAAAAAAAAACTACTACTACTAATAATATGTATTTTCAGTTTCTGTCTGCAATGTTCCCTTAGATGTAAATACAACTTTCACAAGATTACTTTTATAATGAATAAAACTTAAAACATTGCAGCAGCCACTGTTAACCTTGATAGTGAGCTGGATGAATAACTGTGGCAAGCTACAGTAACTGACTTGTTGTTCTTAAAACAGCAACATGCACCTGTCCCTCACACCTCATACAGTTTTCTTACCTCACGTCTTTTCCTCTTCCTCTGAGGCACATCTCACAGTTTGAAAACCTTGCTTTAAATGTAACCTGTTCACTTGATGGCTCTTGTTAAGAGTATTAGTCTCACCTGTATGCTCGTTTTGGGCAGACAGTCGTAGGAGATGCCCACAGGGACCAGACAGACATCAGGGACATGTCCTTCTTTGATGAGCTGTCTGATGCGAGCCAGCCACTGGCCACCTTGGCCAGACTCTGATGACACACCAACACTAATCGCCTGGCCCTCATGTAGCAGCTCACGTACCAGCTGAGCAGAGAGGAGAGAGAAGGGGGGGGGGGGGGGGGGGGGGCAAGGTCTGAAAAGTCCTGGCAGTAGGGGGGCAATCAACATAAAATGCCTGCCTTCTATTTTTTTTTAAATATACATAGACAATAAAAACAGCTGCGGGAGGAGAAGTCAAAATTCATGAAGCAGATGGAATAACAAGCAGAAAGAAAAGGGACTGCGGGGGACACTTCATGAAATTCAAAGATATTTCCTTTTCCCCATCGATGTTTTTCCCTCACAGACAGGAGGAATTCAATTACCATTGAACAGCAGCTAAACAGGCCTTTACTCAATAAACAATAAAGGTCTATTAACATTGAAATACAACCAATAAAGAAGCCGGCTTTCTCACGCACAGCCAACATGCTTCTTCACACAAATGGTCAATGGAAAAAAAACATAATTGCTGCTTCAGTCATAAACAACTTGTTCATGTTCCACTGCGGCTGAAGTCTTGTAGATTAATCTCACACTGAGACATTTCAGTGAGCTGTATAGCACAATATTGATCTTAATGAAGCCAGTAACTCCTCGAAATGATTTACATCGTCAGGTTAACTGATACAAAGGACAAATATCTCTATAGCTAGACATAAAGGCAGAGTAGCAATGATGAACAGACATTGATTATTGACAAAATCAAGTTAATAGAGGCACTTAGACAAAGGGAACAAGGAGGAAAACTGTGATACATTCAAAAGAGGGAGCCATTAACACATGAAAATCTCCCAAATAAGAGGAAAACACAAATTACCATCTGATAAACACTGACACAACCTCCTCAGACCCTCCAAGCTCAAACAATCAAACTAACCATCGCTATTTATCTTTCTCCGCCCTCTCCTCATTGCTTTGTTGATCCAGAAAACTCAAAAGCTGCAATCTCTGTGGTGAAACTCAAGCCCCTTGGTAATTTCAGAAGGAATAGAGTGTTAGATGAGGCTGGGAAATGAGTGAGAGGGGGAAAAGACAGCTCCTATTCTGATTGAGGGGCTGAGTGTGATAACACTCAACCATCGAGCGCGAAGAAAAGCGTGCAGACGTGAGGAAGAATCCATTGAACTGAATGCACAAGCAAATTGGAAGAATAGGTATCTTTAGCTTACCATTCAATTTTATACAATTACCCTCTGTGGAAAATATTAGCATTATGATTTGTGATTCATGACCCAGTGTTGCACTCCTGTATACAAGACTATTGTTGGTTGCATTTCGACAGCTAATGAGGAAACACTTTAGCTCCAACAGCCTGAATGACTTCTACCAAGAGGTTGCTTTTATGGTTGGCGACTCTGAGGAAGTCGTACACGAAACCCAAATTAACTTTTGACTGCTGAAGGGGGCATTTACAAATGTGGAAACAGTTGTTGAAAACCTTCTTTGGCTGAAGGAGCTTTGCAAAATGTGTGGATGTAACTGTATTTAAGTTCATTCTCATCGGGGTTGGAGACAACAAATTGGAAAAAAGAAACTGTGTTGTTGATATGCATCACCAGACACAAGCTCCATTCCAGGTCGACATTTAAATGAGCTCAGTGTTTGTTCTCCAAGGGGGTTTTCAGAATCCTGTATATTAATAAGTGTGTTTTTACAAATAAGGAATGTATTAGGAGGTAAGTTAATAGTAATGTTAATACAAGGAGAAAGAAAATATGCTTTATATATATATATGACATAAAAGTAAAAAAAAATTATTGTGAAAATGTGTGTATTATATCGGTACGAGTCCAAAGAGGATTCATATCTTAAAAAAATTATTTTAGATTTCTTGCTATGCAATAGAATCTCAGCATCTATCGGATGGAATAGAAATAATAGATAATGCAGAGAAAATAATTTCTAATAAATAAAAGAAAGTTTATGGTTAATTCTTCTTTTCTCAATTAGATCTACAGATATGTTCTTCTTAATTTGATTGTATCTAAATACATGTTAAATCCAAAAGGGAGTAACACAATTGAATCTATTGATCAGTATGATCACCAACAGATTCCCAATAAAGGCGCGATAAACGTCAGATTACTTACAGAGGTCATGACAGGTGAGTACAGTCGGTCCGCCTCAGCTTCCTGCTCCGTCGATGCAGACGGTGGAAGGAGGACCACGCCCACTTTCTGCAGGATTGATCTATAGGATACATTTAGGATTCAGTATCACAGACATAATGAGTTGATATTAAGAGCTTGGTGTGGTGATGCATCTTCACACTGTGTTTAAATTTAAATCAACTGGACTAAATATGGTGCTGCGAATGTACAGTAAGTGATAAATTCAGCATCTCAGTGCTGGCAAACAAAAGGGTGTCTGCATTATTGTGTGTGTGTGTGTGTGTGTGTGTGTGTGTGTGTGTGAGAGTGTTTTTTTGTTATCTCAGTGCGACTTACCTGGAAGCTTCTATGTGGCTTTGTGTGATTTTACCTGAGGGGCGAGCTGTAAACCTGAAGAGGACAAACAGTGTACGGGACTCTCAGGTTGTGACAGAAGAGCACCAGAGGGATGAGGGCACAGTCCACGACGCTCTGACGCACGTAAACATAAACCAGCAGAGATCCCTGAATTACAGGACAGGGGAAGCTTTAGATTCTTCACATTGCGTTTCATAATGGCAAACAAAAGTTGACTGTGCTGTCTTGTGCACAGATTAAGTTTCTGTGCCCCTATATTTAATCAATGTTATAATAAAGCTTCAGATAGTATCAGTGGACGGGATCAAGAAAATACATGTTTAATTTAAAAACAACTCAAATAAAAGTAGTTAGATGTCAGCAGAGAGATATGTGGGGAGGGTTTTAGACTGAGGAAGCCTTCAGGGATTCATTCCTCAAGGTCAAAAACAATGCTGTCATTCTGTACATGGTCTTTCTACTGCACCATTCAATTATTTTTCATTAAATACATTAACATAAAGAGCTACAAACGCAAACTCAACTGTATATCGAGTGAAGTAAATGATTTTGAACAAATACAAAATAATCTAGGAGACAGGACAGTGTAGAGAGAAACATTGAATCTATATATAAGACGACCAACTGAATATCATCAGCATCTGTAAATTATTTTCCTGGGGAATTTGCCCTTAAATCTGTCACGACAGCATTTCATTGAGATCTATTCATGCTCATCTTGAACCAGTGAAACAGTGGCCTGGCCCAGTTATTTACTTGTTTTTGGTTAGTCAACCATGTAATTAAGAGTTGTGTATTCTTTACTCACATAATTAAATACAACAAGGAAAGTAGGAAAAAAATTAATTAATTAATTGAAAAAAACTTAGAAGTGTAGCTGTTTACCATCTCATCAGATGACTGAGCATAACCACGTCCTGAGCGAGGATGTGTGTGGAGCCAAAATATCAAAGTGCCTAAACTATGTCCAAATAAAAACGGTATCTTCCATTCTCTGCAGGAGGAGCTCACAGTCTTTGCAGTTATGACATATTCATATATTTATGAATTCAAAAGTGAGAACCTTTCCTCTACATATGCATGTGTATGTTTACTGATACTTGTACCTCTTGCGAGACTCTGTGCAAATCGGGCAGATGGTTGAGGTTAACTTGAATGCTGTCAAATAAGGAAGAAAACATCTTCAGCATCACCCAGCCCACGAATCTGCATAGAATGTGGAGAGATGTAAAGATGGGGGAAAAAAATGTATGACTTGAGAGAGAGGGCAATAAAAATAGCCTGTCGAGCAAGAGAGGGTGGAGTTAAGTGTGACAATATGTAAATGAGATAGATGGAAATTAAACAAAATGGGGATAATAGGGATTCGGATGAGAAAGAAAGTGATGTCAAAGGGAAGAAGCAGACAGAAAGGGATTAAGAACGGTGCGTGATGATGACAACTGTAGATGGAGCGATAACCCCTGATACAGAAGTTTCCACTCAATTTCTAGTCATTCACATAATTTCCTGCATGGCTACAGAGAGAGACTCTGACAGAGAAATACCACCTGACTTCTATTTTAAGTATAACAGCGCGCATGTCTTTGCCTGGAGCGACAAAGTCTGTTACATGCCCTTAACTGCCCATAGAAGAGTTTTCTTGCCTCAACAACTGTCATCTTGAAAGGCATACTAACTCACTGGGTCACAAATCACAAGAAATCACTTAAAATGTTCAAAAACACATTAAACAAGATAAATCAGGTTATTTTAAGATGTTTGCACCATTTATGGTGTGATGTTTTGTTTGTAACTGAAAAACAAATCGCAATTTGCTACAGCGATTGCAGTTTACATGGCTCCTGTTCGATAGCAATGGCAGCTGCAGCTCCTGGGGAAAGAGCTGGACAAACAGTATCCTGTAAATAATAAAAGGTGTTTTGATAAAGCTCCCATCAAAAGAGCAGTTCTCAAGTTTCTCCCAACTTTCAGACTTTTTCAAAATTCTGTTAACCTTTGACTTATGCCCCTTGGTTCCCACTGAGGAAGTAAATCTTCAGAAATAAAGTATAAAGACAAAAAGCTGCAGATGTGGTGATCTAGTGAGCAGCCATTAAAAATCCTATTACCACAATGTAAGGAACTGTTTGGACAACCTATGGCACAAATGAATGAGCTGTGTAAAGCTTTGTCTGGATACTTGTCTGTTGGTCCAATTGTTTTCATGGGAATAACTTTAAGTACAGGCCACACCATAAACATTGAGTAGCATTAAACTATCCAAAATAATCTAGTCCATTCAAAAAAACTTCCCCCGGATCTATTGGTTCAATCGCACAGATAATGTCAGATATACTGTTTTCATTTCTTGATTTCTTCTTATTGGAAGGTTAAGCAACCATCTTTTAATGTTGCCCTTTGCCCATCCGTGCCCATCCCATAAACAACCCCACACACCGTAAGAATCCAGGGGAGATGCAGGTTTTGATGGTAGGGAGGAATGGTGAGAGGAGCTTGAGCTGCCCTTGGCTGTCTTGCCCCTCAGGTGCTTCATGCTCTGCTGCTAACACATCCTTAACCCTGAAACACAGTCACAGGACAGCAGGGTTAACACCACACAAAGCCTCTCTTGTGCTTCACACAGACAAACACCCGCCTTCCAGGAGAACAACAACATCATCCCTGAGTAGAGGGGTTACATAAAGGTTAAACGCAATTACATCTAAGGAGAGACAACAACACATACAAACTGAGGACTCGCAGACAGAGATAGGGAAAGTGTGATCGCAGTCCAAACTTATCACATTTCTCTTCATTCGCTCTGCATGGACCCCATGATAGCCACATTTTCGATATCTTTGTTTGTGTCTCTTATCTCCTCCCCTCCTTTCTCTTTCTCCTTCCTGAACTGCAGGATTCTGTTTTATTTTCTGTATCTCTGCCTATCATTCATTTATTCTCCTCTGGCATCTCTACTCCTGTCCTTCTCCTCTTTCCCCTCAGGTACCTGTTGCTCTGAAGCACTCGCTCCAGTCTGTTTGTAGCTGGACTCGCGTAAACCTTGCACCCCCTCACAAACAATGCACAGCACACCCTCCGCACCAGCCAGCCTCGATACCTACAAGAGAAAACACACCACTCAGAGGAAGAAAACGTGCCTGGACGAGTGTGTTCAGGCAAAAAAAGTTTATCACTACCTGGTTTGTGTCTCGTTGACATCTAGAATGTTGTGGAAGCCAAGCAAAGAGTTTTGTCCAAACCTCTTACGCTAAGCCATGACAGAAAAAACATAATCAGACAGATGGTCGGTATTAACATCAGTCCAAAAGACATGCAACTCAAGGATCACATTAGCATGTTGCTCATCGATGAAAGCAAGGAACCTAAACCAGGCTCGCATCACAGGTCAGTACTTATTCAGTTAACGAAATAATTTGTTTAACAATATTTTGGACTTTGACGAAAATCAACAGCAACAAGTTTGTTGGTTGATTTAAAAAAAGCTGCGTACCTCTCTCATTTCAATAGTTTCACTTCCTGCCTTGCCTGTACTCTCTTTTCTCTATCTAACCTTCTTTGGCAGCAACACTCACCAGGCTGTCCGGGGTGCACTGGTGGCAACACTGGCCCACAACTGGTCTGTACTTGCCAAGACATGGAGGTACAGTGATCCGCCTTTTCTTGATCTTCAATTCCCATGACAACTGAGAGGAGAAAAAAAATGTACAAACGTGAAGACTGCAACCACGTCCATGTAGGCAAGGTACTTTAATGGAATAAGATCATTACTCACGGCCGTGCATCTTTATATCCAAATTAATTACACACACTAAATCAAACTTTAAATAAATTGACCATATGTAATCAAAATAATCTGTAATCAAGAGATAGTTGTAAAGTTGAGATGTGAAGAAAAGTTATAGAACCTGCTGTTTCACAGTAGATTTAATATTAGAGGGAAATCTGATCACAGACCTGCTGCATCTATACACATATTTACAGCAGCCAGCCAAAGAACAAATAAACATATTATCTGATCCGAGTAACCTGATCTCTAGTGTGCATGAAAGAGTACCATCTAACAAGTTGACAAATAATGGCAGTGTCGATAAAATTGTATCTTAATTAGCGGGAGCTACATTGGATTTCATCGTCTCTTCAGGGGATGTAAAGGCACTCGAGAATTGAAAGAAAGAAAAAAAAGCCAGTTTAAGTGCTCAGATTATTTGCTCTTGATTTCATAATTTTTGTTATGATTCCTGTGTTGCTGCGATTTGTTTAACTCTATATCCATGGGAGCACATAATATCTTGCAGTGCAGTACTGTAAATATGATACAGGGCCCATATGGGACCCAGTGTCAGGCAAACAGTGCATGTGAGGTATTAAGCGATGAGGCACTGAAGCACAGGAGAAACTGCGCGTGTTCCAGTCAACCAGACTGAAGATCTCTTACAGCAGCTTGACAGCTGGTCAGCTGTGCAAATATGTGTGTCACGTGACAACAGCAATGATACACATTCATTGACAACCGCATGACATTGACATCAACAATGTGTGTGTGTGTGTGTGTGTGTTGTTGCTTCATCTGTTAGGAGTCAGACTAATTACACCGTTTAAATCAAATCAGCTAATGAATGTCCTACAATCAATGAAACCTTCTCCTGTTTGACTGATGATGAGAGATTCCGGTAAGATAAGCACCCGTGTTAATCAGCATCCTCACCAACAATGTCCAAAATGTCTAATTTAAGCCAAAACATTGCTTTAATGACTAAGCAAGAATCTAACTATCAATAATTTAAATGACTATACCGGTTCAGAGGAAAGGAAATAAAAAGGGAGTAGCAGAAACAGAGAATGAATGATCAGAGTGAGATGAGAACATTTTTATCACTCTAGTGTTGAAGGGCAGATTGATAATTTTCAGGTCTGTCCAAAAGGACCACACAGGTAACTGTATGTGCTTAAACTTGCATTACTGACAACCATTTCACAATTCATGCAAATGGCACATCGATTTTTCAATAAACTTTTACAACCTTCCAGGCGACCTCTGGATAAAGTTTGTTTTAGTATGCTATTAAAATTAGTTCACAGAGGCTTGAAACTTGCTCAACGTAGCAAATGCATCATAATGAAATGCAGCGGTGAAAAGTTATTTAGTTTTAATAGTGTTGAAATTGAGGAATGTTATGCGTCAGATGGTGCATTCATGTGTTGACGTGACGGTCGGATTAGAGAAGTTTAGTGGCCACAAAGAATTGCATTCAGGAAATGTGGTGTCAGGAAATTCAACGGAGAATATAAATGTTACCAGATAAGATAAGACTGTAGGAGAAGTTGAAGTTCTGCAAAGTAGTGACGCTTTTAATGCCAAAGCACACAGCAAATGTTACTGCCACTAACAATTGTAGTCTCCCATCCCTGACAATGGAAGTGCATTAGAAAGGAGTCTCTTTGTGATTATATCTGCCAGTTTGTTTAGCTTGTTTGGTTTTTAAAGACCATAAGATGTGTATTAAAAATGGCATCCAAATATTTAAGCTATCAAATGTTCACCTCTCTATCTGCTTCTTTTGTAAATGTCGACCTCTTGAGAAAACCACTTGAGTTTTAGACCATTCTTACTTTGTGCCAAGCTATTTCTTTAAGAAATTTTGGAAAACATTGAAAGCTATCAGAGAAACTTTGTAAAATCTGTTTGTGAATCCAAAATGCTGCTCCCAGATCAATTTGGAGCTTTCAGACAGTGTTAGAATTCCAATATGTAACTGCTGCGATAACCCACATCCACTCAAATGAAAGCCTAAGGTTAAAAAAGTTTGATTGACTGGCAAAGACAAACAGAGCTGCATTTTCAAAAGTCAGGAGCAGTGTAGAGGGATGAGAAAAGCCGATGGTGAACATCTGCTCTCACACACCTTATTACATACAGATTGTAGCACCATGATTTTTCCACTGCACAATCTGACTTGCCCCAACCAGATATTGTACCGTACTAGACTGCACAACGTGACATGCACCGAACGTTTGTGGTCTAAACATGCCTACAGGGTCCATCTCCATTATCAACACACAAGACATGAGACTGGTGTATTTTCATTTAGTTATGAAAGAGAACGCTTCTTAAAATGTTAACATACTATTAACAAAATGTTCAATGTCTCGCTGATGCATCACATCTTGTGATTCATTAAACGACAGAATCAAGCACATGGGTGCGTACACTGTGCCTGTTCTCTTGTGACTGTGGAGAACAAAGAGTTTGAGATTAGTGAACAGGGAGTCAGTCAGAGAGGACAGTGGGAGAGATGCAGGCTGTGCTCTTACTGCAGGTCTATTATGTTGATTTGATAGAGGGACCATGTCTTTGTCTATCCCGTCATTCTTCTCCTGCACCATGGTGAGCCTCCTGCAGTTTCACCCACAGACCTACCAGAGAAAAGAGCGTACGATACAGCGTCATGTTAAAACAGGGGTTTCTAACATTGTGTTGGATAATAGGGGTTGTTCTCTGAGCATGTGAGTGTGAGTGGGCAGTCACATTCATATGTGCCCAAATAGAGATTGTTCTCTGGGCACATGTGAATGTGAGTGGGAAGTAGAGTTCGGGAGCATTATTAAACAAACCCCACTTTTCAGAAACAGCTCCATAACTCCAGTTTAAGAAAATAAACAAATCCACTCACACAAACACAATCTCAGTGGGACATAAAATTTATTTCATCCACTGTTCCTTTGCAGCAGAGGGTCAGCAGCACTCACCGATCTATCTCCCAGTGCCTACAGCTCCAATTTCATCCACCTAAACAACACTTTCTTCCTTCCACCACCACAAAGTTCTCTGAAATTCTTGACCTTCTGTCTCATTCTTTTCAAGTTAAGGGAAAATAGCATCTTGCTGCTGATTTCCTTTGTCTTAGCTTCCTATTATTTCCTCTTGGCAAACTATAAAGTTCTCTGCTCACGTCTGTATGCAGGTGGGAATGAAACAATGACAGAGCTCCCATTAAAGGGTTAGACATTCAGAGGAACTCCCAGGCTGTGCTGGGCAACCTGCAGGTGCAGTGGGGCAGGCACACGCTAGTGGATGATAAATTGTTAAAACCAGGGTACAGAGCAATCAGATGAAGAAAAACCTCGTATTAAACTAATGTTCCCTAGCCCATGAAAGTCAGTAATGAGAGGTGGGAACACAGGTCACAGTGTAATTCGACTAAGATAAAAAAGGTTACCTAATTGATATCGTTGCATCTCAAAAGAGTAATCATCTCTGGATTTAATTCAGTGCTCACCCTCCAAAGAGAAAATTACATCAAAGCCAACGTTCCCCTTAGTTTTATGAAAGCCTTTGTTTCTGCTACAGACGGATGAAGTTGTCATCTTGTCACATCAACTCTCTTCAAATAAAATTGTCTGCTGTTACATCCGTCAGATTCACCAGTGTCGCTAGGTTCAATGGGAGGCTTTTCCTTTAAATCTCCGTCCCACACTGCCCCATTAAAATGACTAATTAAAACATAAGCCTTCCGCATGGGGAGATGCTCCATTTCAACTAGCACCAGTTCCCACATTCATTACCAATCCCAGTGGGAACGGAGGCATTGATAAGTGGTTCCCAAGGCTCGCAGGTGCACAGGGTGATGAAGAAGACGAGGCAGCAAATGATGGGAGAAGAGGGAGTAAAACTGTATATTACACAGCTAAAGAATCACCAAAGTCTCTAATGGGGTGACATAAGCCTCACCAGAGGGAATAAAAGACTACATGAAAACAGCAAGGGACAGCAATATGCGAATAAACTTTATAACACTACACACTGTTACATACAGCAGACCTCCCATCACACATGTTTATCTGTCCTTATACAACATAAGAATTCCTTCGAACACAGATGAAAAGAAATATGAGACAGGATCTGGGCCACAAGGTCCTCTGTGCTCATTTTTATGCTTGCTTTGTTCTTCTTCACATCAAAAGCTAAGTGATCAATTATCATCTTTAATTAAATTCTGTAGTTTGGCTAATGCGATATCCCAGTCCTAAGTGGGTCCATGATGAGGAAAGATTAAAAATCCGAAGCCATTACGAGCTGCCAGGTCAGATTAGATTGAGGATCATTTTAGAGAAGCAGTCGATATGATGTCAGTTGGTGCATTCCCGTCTATTCCCAAAACCGCTCAGTGATTAGTCTGGGATTTAAATACACTTAGCATCTATTTGAAAAGAGCTTCACATGGAAAGCCTATACACACATCGCACATTAAGGGTGCAGGAAAGTTCTTTCTCTATAAGCAGGCCTAGTGTGATTTAGAACAAAATCTGACTTGTCTAGTGAGTGAGTTTCTATTAGAGTCAAAGAGCTGGAAAAAAACCTCTATGTCACAACCCAAAAACTAAATGTGGCTGAAGTTGTGATAGCAATATGTGGCTATGAAGCTCAGTGTAAAGCCACATTTACAAACTTAATGTTTGCACCAAAATAACCTTATAACAACCTGAACTGACAAGAAGTAAGATGTAAGGTGTGGCCAAGGTCTGTATTTCAAACTGTGTTATGGATACAAAAATGACATGATAGCAGCCGTATATATACTAGTATCTTTAAAGTAAAAAAAATTGCATCATTCCATCCATAATTACATGTGGCAAAACTCAGCTGCTCCTGAGCTCTAAACAATTACCAAAGTGGAGTGGTGCTTCCCATCCATAGAATCAATTCACAGTGACGACCTATTTACCAGTCCAGTTAGTTTTTTATACAATCTTAACAATGCCATGCTACATACAAACTAGCATTTATGTGCTCACCCATTGGTTTGTGAATGGCCAGATTTGAAGTCTGGGGTTTGGCATTAAGTACAGTGCCATCTTGGATTTTTGGACTGGCTGAGATCTTGAGGACAACCATGTCCACCTACACCTGAGACCTGCACCCATTGGATGGTACTAGCTGTCAATCACACGGTATCCACTCCCCAAAGCATACAGTGTTTTACCATCTATTTCACTCTAAATGGGGCCATAATTAATTAAATGATGAATTTACAATCATGCTGTGTTGAAGAAGATTTGAGACTAGGAATCATGAAATCTGTATGGAAACGGTTGTTAATATTTTAAATCAATAGACAAATATGGTAATTTCTCATAGACTTCTACAGAAACAGACTTTTTAGAACCAGTTGAATCCCCCTCTGCTTGTCATGCGAGAGAATACAGGTTTAACGTAGGGCTGAACGATTTGGGAAAATAATCGAATTGCAATTTTTTCCCAAATATTTCGATTGAGATATAATATGCGATTACTTTATTTTATCCTCTTTTTCCCCCAAAAAAACCATAATGAACGATTTAAATATGACCAACACAATATTAGATACATTTACTGTACAATATTCTTTCCCACATTTTAATTTGACGGGTCATTACAGAAACAAGAACAACAAATCAGTGTGCATTTAAGTAATTTAATCAAAGTCATTGTAAGTACAAACACAAGGCATGAACTTTTTATAACCTGTGTGCAAAATTTACCATCTTGAGAATTTTTTTTTTTAATTATAGGTGTCTTACTGCTCCCAAGTCAGTAGCATTTCAAGTGTTGGGAAGGATACTTTCAAAACCCTTTCCGTTACAGAATACAGAATACATGCCCAAAAATGTAATCTGTAACGTATTCCGTTACATTAACTAATCTGAGTAACATATTCCGAATTCTTGGATTACTTCCACGTTGAATTGCATCTTATAAGTGTTGGAATGCGGCGTTGTTATAGTCAGTGGAGCAGCAGCAGTTTAAGCTCTGTGTCTGTGGATGCGGCGGGCCAGCTGGATGTGCTGGAAGGGCAGCTTGCGGATCAGCAGCTCCGTAGATTCCCGTTCATGTCCGGGTGGTCGTGCAGCGGTATGGAGGCGCCGGGCCTCAGCAGGAACACCCCCATGCTGAACACCTCCGTCTCGCAGATGTGCATGTAGGTGGCGGGGGGGCTCTGGAGCCCCGCCGCCCCGGAGCATGGCTTGCTTTTCCAGGGAGTGATTTTCAGGTCCGCCGCCCACACCGTGGTCAGCAGCGGGATGAGCTCACTCTGAGTCCGCCACGTCGGCCGAAGACTTTAGGACCCTGTAGGTGATGCAGGCTTGCTTCACTATCTTCTTGATCAGAGGATTTTTGTGGTCCCGCAGCATTCTTGCTGCGGGTGAGGACAGCAGCCCAGTGCCCTACTCTCTTTCGCAAGTTTTAATCGCGCACGTTGCGATTAGAAAATCACGTTTTATCATATCGTGATTTTATCGCAAATGCAATTAATCGTTCAGCCCTAGTTTAACGCACACATAAGCTTCCCTTACTGGAACCAGCCGACATCCATTATTATATACAGTCTGTGTGGTGGTATTGTAATCAAATGAATCACACCAATATGAGCCAAATGACATGCAATTATCAGTTACTCAATCATTGATAAAACATCAATATTGAGCCGCTGTAGATGGCATCAAAATGGGGCTTCACTGTGCTGCTCAATGTGTGTGTCTGACATCTATGATGCAGACTGTCGGTATGTATTAGTGGACGATGACAACAACCGTTCACTTACTTACATTATGTGTTGAATACGAATATAGTCATGTGTGAGTACAATAACAAATATTTGCTGCTGGCAGAGAACGTCTTCTCCTATTGAAATGGAAGTTTTAATCTTATCATCACTTGAGCCAAATAGTTATAAATTAGGAAATCCAGTGGTGCATACTTGCGAATAGCATCAACAGCGTGTCTTTAACATGCTTATGAGCATCCTTCAACAAAGCAATGGGGATCGAGGCTTCTGCTGACCAGGCAATTAGATAATACCACAGGGACGTCAACGTGATGTGTTTGTATTTACAGTTTGGATGTTAACCAGGCTATTCGAACAGAATGTTAAAATGGTGACAACACACTATTCCCCTGAATGCATCAGTGGTCTGTTTCTCTCCCTCTCTCACACTCACACACAGAAGGAAAGAGAGAAAATCAATTTGGGAATCAGTAGTTGTGCGTCATGGAGCCAGAGAGCATCATTGATTCAACACAACAAAAGGAATTCTTTACCTTTATTCTCTGCCTCTATATAGCCTCACATCCGTCCATTGTACAGTGCTCATATATATATATATATATATATATATATATATATATATACACATACACACACACACATTCTGACAGCAGTCAAAAAGGTTTTCAGACCATTACACAACTATGACGAATGCTCTTATTCCATAAAACCTTTAATTAATAACGATTTATTTGAACATGACATGGTTAAGAACAGGTTTACATTGCAATACTATTAAACGGCAAGTGTGTAAGATTTAGGTGAAAGGGCTCCATCGAGATAATTTTTATATAAAATAATCCTAGTGATGTTTTCACGAGTGTGTTTCATCCAAATAATACTAAGTTTTGTTTTTTAACCATAGAATGAGCCCATTATATTGAAATACTATATATTGGGTGGGTCCCTCTTCACGGAGGCTGCCATGTTTCTTGCAGTAGCCCAAACTGGACAAACTAAACACCCTTTGAGTTTTTATGAAAACTGAAGGTTACCACAGGTTCTCATTCATGTTTGGAAGGGGAGGATGAGGTGAGGGGTAATCAGCCCCCCCCCCCATAGATCTAAATAGATGTACTTTATTTTTGTAACACACAGTTTCAGAAACTTCTTCTGGGATTTTTCACTCAAACCGTTAAGTTTGAATTTAATGTATATCTAAATAAACTTGTACATTTAAAAAAAAAAAGAAGCATTTTCTGAATTTTTTTGAACGTTATCACTCAGGCTTTGTTCCTTTGATGACTGTCAATGAATGTCATCAGAGCAACAGCCATATACCTTTGAAGTCTGTCGTTACTTAACCGTCAGTTTTCACTCAGTTTTCAGTCAGTTCTCTTCGGAATACTTGGCTGGTTGCACATGAACTCGTTTCTTGCTCCTGAACTTGTTTCTTTGGATCTGCCTTGAATACAACTCCGATTTATTTGAATCAACATGATGCCAAAACAAGAGAAAAGCGTGGAATTAACTTCCAAGCCAGCTCCTCTTGTGCTGGGAGAGAAGAAGCCATGGAACCCAGCTCCATCCGAGCCCGTGGTCTTTCTCGGCGCTTCCTCCTACGAGTCCGTCAGCTGCGTCACAGCAAACTTTCAAGCCTTCGTGATGGATCTGAGTCACGAGGAGTTGGACGTTGAGGAGAGCCTGCAGGAAATGGTGGAGCTCATTTTCAAGAGGGCCGTGAAGAAACCAGAGTCTGCTGCAGTCTTCGCGGAGCTGTGTCAACACCTCTCAACAGTAAGTGATGCATCTATGACTGGAAGCTACTTTATCCTGTTTCTTACTTAGTTGGACAGCTTGTATTTGTATGCAGGTTGTAACCTTAATTTAACACACTGATCACTATGTATGTATGTGAGTTACATTAGTGTTAATATTCCTTTATGGTTTTCTCCTCTTCAGGTGGAGTTCCAGTCCTTGTCCGACTGGTCAGCCAGCGTCTCCTTCAGGTCTCTGCTGGTTAAACACTGCCAGGCAGAGTTCGGGAAGAGCTTGGACAAGGAGGGCATTCATCAAGAGAGTGGGTCCTGTCTGCAGCCAGTCCAGGACGTGAGGGTCACCGACCGGCTGAGGGAAGAGCAACAGAACGCCAAACCTTCCGGTCGGTTCCTTAACATGCTGAGGTTTATTGGGGAGCTGTTCCTCTCCAAGGTGCTGGCAGAGAAATCCATGCACTGCTGCATCAGGAGGCTGTTGCAGAAAGGAGACGGGCCGTCTCTTGAGGGCCTCTGTCAGCTCCTCCAGATGATCCAGCAGGACCTGGAGGTGGTGACGTCCAAGAAAGTGATGGACACCTACTATAGCCAGCTGGACTATATTGCAGAGAAAGGGAAGAGGGCACCAAGGCTCTCCCTTTTGTTGAAGAAAACAGTGGATGCCAGGAAGATGGCATACTCCACCCCCCACTAAGTCTTTAATGAAAATGTTGGAAATACAACTTATACACTTATACAACTTATACAGCGATATTTGTAAATGGACAGAAACCCCCCACCACAACCCCTGCTCCTACTCTGTATGATTTTCACTGGGTGACATCATGTCTGTACTCTGTTTGGGGTTTTTACTATGTTGTTGACTAATGAATAAAATGTCTTAAATTTAATTCAGGTGTTTTTATGTCTTGCATGCAGCTGCCCTCACATTTCAATTAAAACACATGTGGGAAATAAGACTTATACATTTCCCTTTTTCCCAATAATCAATGAAAAGCACAGAATCCTGGAGAGTTTCTGGGACAACATTGGACAAACGTACTTATCCTGAACTGAACATCAAATCCAAATGAGAATTCAGTAAAAAAAACATAAATGATCTCATATTTTATCTCCTAACAGCTGGTTGTGTAACATTAGTTTCACTTCAAGCTGTGAGGATATTGCTCTAGTTGTCATTAAATTCTACACACTGCAACTTTAATACAAGAATCAAAATGTCCTTAAAAAAAACATATAATTTCCTTTTTAATAAAAATCTGTTCAGTCACTGTCAACATTTAAGGTACATTTAATAAAAATCTTTAATAACGGTTACGGAGTCAAAATGTGTGAGAGACGTTCATTCCACTGTGCTAGAATTAAGCAAATTCAATTTATTTATCAAAACATATAACAAACTGGCAATGTGCCACTTTCTGACACATTAATGAAAGACTGGTGACATTGCAGTTAGCGTCTCCTTACCTAAATTACCTTACCGCAAATTATTTGCAGAGGTTTCTTCCTCTCCAAAATAAGCAGGCCTGCTTATTAAATGCAGTGAAAACACCAACTAAAGTAGTTTAATGTTAAAAAGCTGTGTTTCTCTGATGCTGTTTGGTAGAGACTGCACGTCCTCTGGTAAACATCTGTACCATGTGGCAGTGTACAGAGTGCCGTGCTTGACTGACATCTTGTTAGTTTGTTTGTCACCTGTCTGGATGGGAAATGTATTCCTTGATCATTGGATGCAGTCATGGTTGTGTCGGGACAGACCCTCTTGAATGGGATTCAGGAGGCAAATGAGGCAGCAGGTGTGAAATCAAATCTCTATCAGCTTCTAATCAAAAGCTGCAATGATGCTGTGGTAAACTTTAATTTAATCTCATAAGTAATTAATTAAGAAGCCTTGTCAGAGACAGTACACAACATTTCCATGTAGATTTAGCCACTATCAGTAATGTGATATGATTTATTTTTTTATTAGCCTAAAATACAGCGCTGTTAGTACATGATATATTTTGTCCTGCTGACCAGCACTGAGATTTCCAGGTCATGGAAAACACTTACTACTACTATTGTTATACATAGTTTGGTGAGAAGTAAATCCCATGATAGATATGACCGACATCAAGCTAATGAGGCAGATCTTGAGTCCTTTTGACTTGTCACAATAAGAAAAGTGCAAATAATAAAACAAACAACATCTGGATAATTCAGCATCTTCAGTTTCAGGGTCAGTGCATCGAGCACACAGGCGACTGTCACAGCTCACACATGAATGGAACAGAGCCATTGTTAATGTTATCGGTAATGTCCGTTCTGCTCATACTTATTATGGCTGATCATATCGGTTGATAAATGTGGTCTGCTGTATAAATATTCCAAATTTGATTGCATAAGAATGTCTGACCCATGGCTGACCCCAATTATCGATTCACAAAGGTCTAGATCAAAAGAGAAAGATGAAGATTAAACATGTTTGTGTGGGGATGAAAGAGTGGGCTGCTGTGACTTTTAATGTTCTTTCATGAAAACAACATTAAAGCATAACCACTGTACAAGATATAGTTGAAGGAAAACGAGGCAGCAGCAGGCTTGGAAAACAAAATGACGGATTGTTTTCAACTAACAGAATCTGACAATATCCACACTCATCATCTTGTATTTGACTAAAAGGACCTGATGCATTCCACTGATCATTAGGCTGATTCCATCTGACACTGTCAGATAAAAAGGTTTCTATCTTACATTGGATTGAGAAAAAAGAAGAGTACTAATTACACGTCAAATAGCTTTCAGCTCTTTCCCTTCAAACATCTACATCTCTTTCTGTCTTCCACCTTTAAACAGGTTTTCCACTCTCGCTGACAGCCGGGATAACCTCTGTGAGGTACAAGAGATCTGAGCTGACTTGCCAGGTGGGAAAAGATTGAGGTAAAAGCAAGATACCGATTACGGCTTCTCCCAAACTCCCAAAACAAGTAAATATGCAAGCTGTTGGCCACATAAACACCCTCACATTGGAGCACAGGTGCATTAGAACATGTGCAAATGTGAGAACACAAAGACAGGAAGCTTCAGATGCTTGTGTCCTTCAAACAGAGCAACCTGGTGTTTTATGCAACTGGCCTATTCGGTAAATGATTCATGATTCAAAAACCTCCCGACAGCTTTCATAAAATACTTAATATAATAATCATTAATAGAGTAAAATATGTGAATGTTGTCTGTGCATCAGTCAAACGTAAGACATTTCCAAAGATTCAATTGCTAATGGACAGTTTAAGTTTGCTTGACCATCATAAACCACTCCATAAAATCCACTTATTGAATTTATATTAAACAACCATGTATTTCATGTTTGACCCAGAAATGTCCTCACTCTGTGGCAACAAAGACAAGCAGCACAACACATGGGCTTCAAAGAGCACTGAGAAGACACGGACCCAATTGAAAGCATGACAAAAACATTCATATGTATGCATATATAGTGAACAGTAAGTCAAATTCCTCAGCTGCCATGAATGACTCACTTAAAGAGAGAATTATATCAAGGCAGACTGAAAGAATGAATGACTGTTACACTTCATGGTATCCGGGGCTGAAGAGACAGAGACTGAAGGTGTTTGTGTAGGCTATGGAGACAGTATCAAACAAGCTGGGTGATATATTATTATATAAAAGAAGAACAAACAACTGCTGAACACTGTTCTGCATTCACTGCGTTCGCTGATTGCGTCCCATGGAATTCTTATATGATCTAATGTTAAATGAGAATCATTCTGGCCATGTGAGGCTACCAGAGACTTCAGCATGATCAGACTTAAACACTGACATGCAGCACACTTGTTTTTAAATCTTTAATTTTTGGTATTGTAAATTGATAGTTGATATTAGGGATGGCTAAGAAAACATTGAAGCAGAGTGCACCAGCAGGAAGTAGAAATAAGAGCTACAAGAAACTATTTTGTAAATGACCAAATAATCTGCCAATTATCCTGCGGTTTTATAAAAAATGTCACCTTAATGTGACCAGATTTACAAATCCAGATAAATAAACTAGCCTAATAAATACATTGTGAAATAAAAGTTTGAAACAGTGAAACAGAAGTTTTTGTTAATTTAACCCTAACAAACTATTTACTGATTTTATCTTTGTAAAAAAGCATCTTCTACTTAGGTTGTTGTCCAACTATTCCTCCTCTCCAGCATCTCAAGTACAACTCAGTTCAGATGGCTAATGCAAACTACTGCACAAAAACCTGTATTTTCAATAAAAAAAACTATGATTGATATTATTATCAATTTGTTTGCTCTAAAGAAACTCAGTGAATAACATAAAATCACAAGTTTGCAGTGCCAATCATTACATCTGAAAATATATATTTATTTTTAAGTTCAGTTTAGAGCTCGGTTCAGAGTCTGTGAGGCTCTTGCTTCAGTTCATCTGGGCACTTAATCCATGGATGTGTCCATAATTCAAATAACAGACTCATTAGTCAAGCATACGGCTGGTGAAATACTTTACCGGAATGATAGGGGTGCATTCAAGTCTCACAAATCACTGCCATACCTATAATCTGTGTATGCATGAAGGCATTGATCACACTGACATTTACGCTCACACATGGACGCACACAAACGCACAACCAGACACACACACACACACACACACACACATACACAGACACCAGGGTTCAAGTACAGTGTGATAGATGTTACAGAAAGATTACACTATGGTGTACAACTTAAAGGATGCTGTAAGATCAACGGGTGATCAGGGTTGTGTGTGTGTGGGTGTGTGTGTGTGCACACACACTATGTTCTTCAATGTTTTTCAACCTAGAGACGAATACAGGGAGACAGAGTGGTGTATAATTATTTGCATTTGCATTCATGGCCACAAGAGTTATACAGACGGTGTCCAAAGAAAAAGTTGACAGCAACTTTAAATCAAACCAAGAACACAAACAAAAACAACAATTGTTGAAGGCTGAACTCAAGGTAGAAGTGAGCATTCAGAAATATGACAGTTACAATCTGAACTGGTAAAACTGTTGTTTGTATTGTTTGTGTTTTGACTTGTGATTCTCATTTTTGGCTTGCAGGTCAGTCCCATATGCAAGACCTTGAGGTAAACTCATGTCAAAGAACCTGCTCAGACAGATATATAAGCATCTGTCCATCTGTCAGTACAAATTTGGGTCCTCAAGCCGATCACTCAAACCACATTCAGACGCGGTCTGGGATGTATGTGGCCACATTCTTCTCACATTGTGAACACAAAGGCATCCTGGGCAATGGACCGCATACTCAGCTGACGTCCTCTGACCTGCAGCACTTTCATAAAGTATCGACTGAATTTTTATTCTTCTCAGTTATCACACACGATTCATTTGGACTTTGTGAACAGAAACCAAGAACATGTTTAATTGCATAACAAGTGAGGATGTGATGTAGGGCTGTGCTCAAAAAATCGATATGGCGATATATCGTGACATCGTCATGCTGATGCACGCATCGATGCAGATGCTACTGTATCGATACGGCATCAAATGCTTTGACGGCCGTCTTGAAAACAAAACTTCACCTATGGTGCAGTGCACAATAATGCCAAAGGGGGCAGCATAGGCAAAAACAGCACACGTCTCAACTCAAAACAAGCAAGGAAGAAACACCGGAAAAACTGGCGGAGTTATTGCACGTGAAATGCTTTGCTCGCAGTCTGAATTTGGCCGCTCAACGTGCGCTCGAGACGCCCACTGTTTCTTACTTATTCTCCACTGAGGTGTGGAAAAATGCCAAGGAGCTGTCGACCTTAACTGAAGCGGACCTGGCCTGTGCTGAAGATGAGGCTAAAGCCCAGAAGCCGCTAAAAGCTGCAACACTCGTAATGTCCGAAGAACATTATAGCACAGCTGAATGCCCAGATGTGCAACTGCGCTCATGTTCAAGCAACAGACTCTGCACTTACGAGGGAAATTAAAAACACCGTATCCGAGGGTCTTTGGAGGAGATGCGTGAGCGACAGATCCGTTCTGTGCATTGCCTTTTTTTTTTTATTTGGATTAGAATGATAATTATTTTATTTTACTTTTAAGATCTTTTAATGGCCAGAATTTTAAGTATTTTGAGTGGTGCGAAAGACTTTGCCTTTGCTGTTATATGGAATAATAAAGAACAACTGTTGTTGTCAATTCTGTGCAGGACATGGTCATTATTCAAAAGCAACGTGTATCGTGATAGTATCGTATCGTGGCCTCTGTATCGTGATACGTATCATGAGGTTGTAGGCAATACCCAGCCCTAATGTGATACCAGCTCAGAACAAACAAACTTAGAGCTTTCCACTTAGGATGAGATCTTTCAGAGCGGGTGTTAAAACCAGGTTTGAAAAGGGCCTCAAACATGGCTAAAGAATATGAATCCCTCTGAATCAGAAGAGGCATAAAGAACCTGACTTTTAGCTCCCAGCATGAGACATGCCCGTAGTTGTATTAAGAGAGTGGGATCCGGGACTGCCCCTCAGCTTCCTCTGCTGCAACTTCAAAAATCTGTCTTATTCGTTTTCTTAACAAAAATTCTTCACTGTACGTTTAAAAGCAAAATGAATTACCCTTGCAGTTATTTTTAACACTTGGGTAGAGAAGCCTTTTCAGAGTAAAGGTCTCTTTGTATGCAATACGTAATGCCACTGATATCCGTCTATCTGTTGGTAGGTTCAATTTTGCTTCTTTCCTTTGTGTGCGTATAGCCGCTAAGGGTAATGTGAATGTGCATGTAATTTCGCATCATGGTTCAGCAGCATTCTGAGAAAAAGGAGAAAGAGGTCAATTTACTGAGGTCTCATGATCGCAACTCTAACAACAGATAAATCTAATACAATCAAGGCTGAGGGCTCTGTGGTTATATGTCAGAGTCAGAGATAGAGACATGTGAGGGTCATTAGTGGTCTCTATGTGGAGCCTGTGGGCTGAGGGCGAATATTATATGTGAATTTCTGCCTCCCCCTCTCTCTCACTGTGGGTGTATGGTTGAAGGAACATAGTGGTGTCACTGTTCACCTTTTTTGCGAAGCCCTATCACTTCTCTTAGCAAAATGAAGAATTCCAAAAGTTCCTCCAAGGCTAATTCTCATAACAACATATAGTTTATTTGAGTCTTATGAAAACTGGACAGCACACACGCAGCAAAAATGTTTTCAATCCAGAGAGGGGTCACAGAAAGACAAAGATAGGAAACTGGAGGAAAGCGGTGTTTGTTTTTTAATAAAACAGATTATAAATTAGTTTAAAATCAGCCTTTAAGAAAGTTTAATGAAGTTGGCTGAATATAAATAATCCTGTGAGTGTTAACAGGACTTGACTTCCTGTTAGTTTTATATATTGGAACAAAAGCAAACTAAAACAAACTCTCAAAAACCATGTCCCACTACAGCAGGAACAGAAAATATCTATGGTTGTATACAACTTTTTACTTGTGGTTCCCCAACTTTTGAAATAATACCATAAGAGAATAATGCAGAAGAGTCCCTGAACTCCGAACTTCTGTTTTGGTGTTTAATGCTGAACTAAAAATTAGTTTTTGGAAAAACTATGGGGATACTCTTGTGTAGTCATATCCACAGTCTCTACATTTTTTGTGTAGATACTATAATTTTAAGTTTAAATGTAATATTTGCAGTAATTGAATTAAAATAAATTGTGGTTAAGTCATTTTCATTAGGTAAAAAAAAGTACTGCAACAAAATTAACATATACATTTTTGAGCTGGTCTGATTTCGAGTAGCGGACTATGGTACAATTGTATTTAATATGGATCCTTGCACAACCATGCATATGCTTAAAGTATAGACTTTCTACCAGGGTTGCGTGTGACCAGTAAATGTAAATGAATAACAGTCAAACACAGGTTGAAAAATGTTCAACCGCTCGACTGACTTCAGCGATTTTATGAAAAAATGCGAAGAGGGCACTTTTATTCAAAGTACGTTGCATTATTTAATTTTCAAGGACTGTCTTCTGTAACACATGAAACCTGGGGTTTCTGTTTGCCAATTCCCACAACGACAATCAGTTTGTAACTAGTGGGATGATGAACCTCAGCACTACACCCTATCCCATTTGTTGTGTTAACCTTCTTTTATACAAGTAAATCCCATCGGGAAAAAATAGTTTGAAAACACAGCTGTCTCTAATCAATAACCAAACACATGTGATTAAATATTAATAGCCACAACCACAGATGGTAAATTAATAATGTTAAGACTTTATTCAAAGAGATTAGAGGGTAAGTAAGTCCCCAGTGACAACAATGAGGAATAACTGTGAAAACAAATTAATCAGCAGAATTTGTTCAACCACAAATATACGCTGCATGTGTTTCTCTTAGAACCTGCAATTTGTGAAAGAGGATAATTTGGCGTTACAACAGCTATGTTATAGTAGCTGTCTGATGTTGCTTTGAAAACACACATCAAAGTATTCAGTGTTAGATTTCTTCAACCTTTAACACAGGCTGCTGTTTGGCATTCAACCCAAGCATGACCCAACTTCACGCCAGTGCTTGCAGTTGTAGTATACGTGAATCTGTCTGCCTCTTGTGTGTGGAAGTGGCTTTAAAAGTTTGAGATTAGGTTTCTTAGTTTCAGCACAGCTCATACTTTGTCCCATTTTCCCAAGGGACCGATCCTAAACTCATTTTTCTTTCTTCACTCAAACCGAACCGGCCACATCTGTGATCATGTCAGGTGGATGCCTCAGCAGCTGTAAGGTAAGAGCAACCTGTTCAGCGGAGCTTTGTAAAAACACAAGCTATCAATGTAATTTTTTTCAGGGGAGTTTTTGTAGAGGTCATAATGCTGGATCTAGGAACAGCCTACAGTGATACATACTGCTGGGAACTATAGAGTAGTGAATCACGGAGCTCTGAGGCGAAGGCAGTGGCCTTGAATACAGATGTCTCTTCGTATTTGAAAAAAGACCTTGCGGTAGACCGAACAGATTGCTCCTCTTTTTTGTGAACAAATTAGTTGATTCAAGGTGCTTCTGAAAGGGATTTATGTTTTTTCAAGAGAAAATCCATCTGACCATAAGAAATCCATGGTGGAGGCCATTTAGAAATAAGTCCTTGCAATTTCAGCGAAATATGAGCGAGAGGAAGTTCAAGGTGCTTCCTGGTTTCTGCAATTCCTCAGGTCAATGTCTCCATTTGAAATGAAAGGAATAGGCTGCAGTTGTCATTATAAAGACTAACAGGGAAGGTTATGTCTGAATGCCCACTGCTACGTCAATCACCTACAACTGAGAATTTTGGCCTCTGGCCCCATTTTTGTTTGAAAACTCCTAGATTTTAGTCTGTATGTCCAGAAATTAAGATGTTTGGAAATTATAATGTATTCCTGATTTACTCAGTCTCAATGCAAGACGTTAATACAGTCAGTAACTGCCATCCATTTAAGAAAATAAATCCCTGCTCTTACTTTTCACCATTGCAGTTCCTCATTTGGAGTATTTTCTGTAACTAAGCAACAAACTGCAGGGTAGACGATCTGTTTCCTGTTTACACCTGCAAAGAGATTTTACTTTTAACCAAAGACCTATCAGCATGGATGTATCTGTAGAAGTCACCCTGGGCCTATGGACTTATGGTACTGATAAACTCTTGGTCACAAAGGGTTACATAAGTTTAAAAGCTGGATTTAGGACACCTTACAGGGTTCAAATTATTTGTAGGACTTAGTGGCCTAAATTGGTATTCTCATGAATAAACCGATTCTTGGTGGTTTTCTTGTCAGCTGCTGCTACTTTTCGGTCTTGGTGAAGCAGAGGTGTACAACAGTTGGTTTAAGGAACACAACAAAATTGTGTATACAGAAGAAAGACATCACTGTTTTCTAGAAATATCTTTTTCGACTGACCTTTATTGCATTTTCCTTGCTGTGTTTGCCATTAGCTACTGGTGTAGGATCATGTGGATCCAGGAAAAAAAGGAGCTCACAAATATTCCTTTTCAGCAGGAGAACAATTTTTGTCTTGAGTCTCTCACTTTGAGAAGCAGGAAGGACAAACAAGTGTTTGGTACCGGACTGAATGAGTAGTTCATTTACAAATACCATTTTAGCTTTTTGTGAGCTTTCAGAGTGTTTTTTTTGTTTTTGTGTAATTTCTAATGGGCTGTATTGGGTTTAAATTTAGTTTTATTTTGTTACATTACATGCTCCACATCTTTAAACTTTGGAAACCTCAGGCATTATCCATTTTAGTTTTAACTAGATATATTATGAATTAGACATTTTTAGAGTAATAAGATTGTTATTGGAATTAAACATGAACTTAAATTCATCTGTTTGTTTCTTTTTCTCTGTTGCAGCATAAAGACAGATGGAGGAGATGAGAAGATGAGAAAAACAAAGAGCAAGAGATATAATTCCGTGGCTTCAGTTTCCCCTTGCTGGTCACTCCTCCTCTGAACAACTTGACACTTACTTTATTACACTCTACTGCTGGTCTTTCTAGCTCGAATACAGCTAATTTTCTTCCTCACTCTTACTGAGAATGTGTGCTGTGGCTCTGGCAGCCATGATGGACTGGGCTGTGAAAACTATTTTGAACATCAGCCTATCCTCCAATTAATTGGCCACAATTTCTACATTGCATATATTCAATTTCCACACGATGAACGAAAGGAAAAGCTTGAAACGCACTATATTAAAAAAAAAGTGCTGTATACAGGCTCTGAAGTGAGATCTATTGCTGAAGGTCTGTATTATTCAAATGCTTGGACAAGCAGTTCCATGCATGGAAAAGCACACGGGCCATTACTGCTCCATAAACTGTAATTCACCATATCCCCAAGTGACCCAGAAATTGTGTGTATGAACATGCAATAACAACGTTCATAATATAATTAGAATATTGCATTATCATAATTAAAATAATTTTTAGTTCAGTGAGTAGCAGTTGCAGCTCAGCACTAGAAACAGTCGGTGCATGTAAATGTACTGAAAACACATTTTTATGTAGGCATTTCTGTTAATTAGTAATAAGAATAGTGCTGCATGTGAAAAACAGAGGTGCTGAAGAATACTGCAGGACTCCTTGTTCGACTGATGCTCAGGCTATTGCATAATGCAGATTGATGTGAATATAATCATGTGGTCACTTGGTCAGCTGAAGTGAAACAGGGGGCAGAAGCACCTGGTCATTCACTTTTAATCAAAAATGTGAAAAGTGATGGCTGCAGTGAGGCAGGAAGGGATCTACATCCAAGGAGGAGGAGAGCTGATGTAACTAAAAAGGGTCTCATTTGCATTTACAAATCCACCACTGCGCAACCGATGACAAACAGTAGCATAACACATTAACGAGTGAGCTCCACAGGTGTGTGCATATTTTCTTCACAAACACGACTCCCCAAAGCTTTCACTTCTCTGCCTCCACCTTGCATACTTTGCGTTGTTTCCCCCTCTGCTCCCTTCCTCCTCTCAACCAGCTGTGCAGATAAACAACAAGGCACTCAAGTAGAAAACAGAAACATCCCCAATGGCGGCCCGGGGTAAGAGCTCTTCTAATTACACCACAAAACACTGCCTCGGCTTCTTCTGTCTTACAACTATCCCCCGCTCTCTTCTGCACTTCCTTCACTTTGTCTCTTTGCCCCCCCTCAGTCTCTGCACCACTTCTTGCCTCTCCCTTGAATCTTTAAGAACCATAACAAAGAGCAAAAGAACCATTTTTCTCATCTTCTTTTGTATGTAAGACACGGACCCCTTCTGCTCCACCCATCAACATTGGCTCTCTTTTCCCATCACCACCTGTCTCCTCTTATTCCCTAATCTTCTGTTTTTGATTCTTTCATCATCTCCTGTCCTTCCCTCTTTCATTACAGCTTTTTTTACTTTTAACCATCCTTCTGTCCCCATCATTTACTCTCTGAAAATCTAACCACAGTTATTTTCATCGCCATTTAAATACAACCATAAAAAAGGGCTCAGCAGATTTAATGCTTTTTAACGGAATATGACAGTAAACTGAAAATGTTTGGGTTTTCCTTGAATTAAAACTACATGAATACAACACCTTAGGTTATGGGAGATTAAACATTTTCAGAATTTTGTATCATTCAACCACACAATAAAAACAAAAGATCAGCAATAATAATGACAATAATTATTCAAGTTAAGTGGACGTTCAGTAGTTTTTGCGTAATGCAGCGAACAAATTAACCAACCAAACACACATGAAGGTAATTATATCATGTTATATTCACCAATCTTGTCCTCACCTTAAATCTGCTGGTCAGGTCTCTTGCCCAAGGTTTTGGCTCTCAGAGTGATCACAAATTCCCTTGATGTGACGCTTTCAAACACCTGGTAAAAATGTCAAAAGGAGGCAACGTCATATTTAATGTTGAGTCATCATTCCTTCTTTACTTTCAACAGTATGGCAGCCTCTCTCTTAAACAGGGTTGGGTACCGAACTCTGAACTTTTGAGGGTAAAGACCGAATCACGATTCAAGTTAAATCAATCGGTTCCAATTTCGGTACCTGTGAGCACATCTGGGTAAGAGAGTATGTATGGGTGAGGGAGATTTATAAAGAGAAAGATAGCAAGACCATGTGACTCACACCTGGAACGTGATCAAGCCAAGCTCATTTCTGATCAGTGCAGTCGGAACAATTGCGAGACACCCAGGGAGCCATGCACAGCTCCACTATGTTTGCTTAGCGTGATCATCTTGGATTTGTTTACCTTTCCTTCAAGTTCTGGGACTATCATATAGAAGCAACACAATGTTTTTTAGTAAGCAATCGCTTATACTGATGAATTTGGTCTGGGACAAACGCGATAACTATAAGTGGTTTCCACTGTAATGGAATTTTGTCGCGAGGCAGAGGCGGCACGAAATTTGACGGAGGAGGCCACCTCGGAATTTACTATGCAGGAAAAACTCTGGTACCAAAAAAGTACAGATGGGTATCGGTACCAGTACCAGTATCGGATCAAATGTGAACTGTACCCAACCCTACTCTTCGATATCGAGAATCACTATGGTCAGTTACGATGGTTGCAAAACTGGATCAAAATCATGCGGCAAAAAATGATTGATAAGCTTGATTACGTCAGTATAATCCTTTAAACTTAATTTCATCTAAAAAAAGAACTTGGAAATTCAGTTTGCTCCAATATTTTGTAGCATACGAAATCAGAAGCCGAATCTTGTTAGCCACTAGTAGCCTAAACATCTTGCCTTCCTTACAGCATCTATATCCACATCTTGAGTTCAAGTGGCACTGGGCTGGTGATTATCCATCATGATGGATTGGGCAGCGGGACCAACACACCAACTGTCAGATAAAATACTTTCACATTTTTGCTTATAATGATTTTTAGAAAGATGGAAAACCTGAAAACATAA
The DNA here is from genome assembly GCF_947347685.1 of Pleuronectes platessa. Classification (NCBI taxonomy): domain Eukaryota; kingdom Metazoa; phylum Chordata; class Actinopteri; order Pleuronectiformes; family Pleuronectidae; genus Pleuronectes; species Pleuronectes platessa. Next base: position 23,896,451 of record NC_070629.1, on the reverse strand, counting down.
AGGCTTTAGCCACTGCTGTCATCAGCGAAGTAATAGAAAAGACTTAAAAAATAACCTCTTAACACCAATGATGTTTTCTTTGTACAAAATCTGAATCATTTTCATGACGACAGAGACAGGACACACAATCCAGGGCAACCCTAATCTTTCTTCAGTCTTGCTCGGTTGCTCTCTTGACTTATACCTCATTCCCGCCCATTTGTTAGTTCAATTATTTTGGTCGTTCTTTTCTTTCATCTTTCAATTTCTTCTGTGCCTTTTATCTCTTTGTGCCGCTCACTCAGCCCGTCTCTCCTTCTGCCTCATGCAGGTTATCTCCGCTCCAGGAGCCAATCTAGCTGTGATTGATCCACTCATTTCTTCTGCATTAGAGTGCCAGAGGAACAAACCATAGTATTAACAACACCAATAAAACTGATGATGGTAATAAAGAACCACAGTGGCATTATCTGCACTGTTGATACAAGTAATGGAGAGCGGGTTATCTTGGATTGATCTCGCTTTCTGACTCTCTTCCCCTCTCTGTCACATGCACCCACATACACACACACCAGTAATGCATGCATACACACAGAGGAAGAAGCGGAAGTTAAATGTATTTAACTTGCAATTTATGTGATAATCAGCCCATAACTTTCTAATTCATAAAGTTTCCTTTGAGAGACTATGAATCAAATAAGCCTCAATCAGTGTGGCTCTCCAGCATCAGCAAGATTCCCAGTATCCCGCCGCTTCCTACAAAGAGCTGACGCCTCTTGTCTCAACACATTTTACTCACTAGGATTTAATCGATGGGGTGCAGGTCATGGTCAGGGTTACCCCCATCATCAATTTGTCTGATTGACGAATTAATTCCTTTACTCTTGGCAATAACAACTCAGGCCTTAAGACAAATAACTGCATATCTTGTGGGAATGCATTAATGAGAGAAACGAGGAACACCTCTCGTAAGCAGAAACAGCCAGTGCACAGTTGTAATTATCAATTTCGGTCTGTGGAGGGAGCTGGGAGAGCACCTTCACCTGCACCAGAGGATCAATGAGCGCAGGTGAGAGCTGTTAACGGATTGATCCTCAGGTTTAAAGCTGAGCTGCCTCATTGGGACACTGAGGACAGACACACACAGAATTTCAGGGACACACAAGAGACACTCTGGGACTCATGAGCGACAGAGCCGTGCTAAGCTGTAAAGCTATATGCCAGCAGACTGTGCTGGATTTATGTTCGCATTGAAGTTTATGTGGGCACCTGGTCTCTAAATAAAAGAAGTTAAAACGTTGAAGACTGAGTGGTTTGTCCACGGCGGCGTAGTCACCTGCAACACAGTCCACCAATGCACATGTTTTTATCTTATCTGAATGTACAACATGTTTACTTTGTGTCATGTAAATAACAAAAAAGGACGCAAATTATATTCACCTCGAAAACAATTGTAAAAATGTGCAGAACTGAATTGAAATGATTGGAAATCATCTAAATAATACCAATCAAACAGAAGCATCTGCACAATGTTATGCAATATGGTAACCCTGCATATCACACCACCTTAAAATGTTCAGCTTTTATTGAGACTACTACATAAATGTTTGCTGACTCAGTTTAATGGTAATTTTTGAGGTTGTACATTGTAGTAGTGTTGTATAAGACCGTGTTATACTGAAGGCTGATTCATTTACATCTCAAGTTTCATGGTCATCTAATTTTCTAACCCTGCACTGATAAGACTTGAACCACAAATCACAGCACCCAATATTTCCATAAAGCTGAATCAACACCTTTTTGTTTTTTGTTTTTTTACACAGTGTCAGTTTGTAGCAAAGGTCTTGTTTATTACTGCTGGACTTATTTTCCATGTTCATCTTTCTATGTTTCTGTACAATCACAGTACAATAACTTTTACGCTAAATATTAGTACATTTTTGCTGAGTGGAAATTAGTGTGTGTTTTTGTGTGTGTCCCATTCTAGGAAAACAATATCATAAAACTCCTACTCGTGCCCTGCAGGTAGACAGCCCTAGCGTCACTGGCACTCAGATTGATTTGACCAATAATTCCAGCAACAGCTCATTTAGCTGAGACCAGAGTCTATGCTTCAAGTCTTCTAACCGTCATTCCCTCCACAATTATGTGCTAGCAACTCTGGAAAACAGTCAAATTAAAAAAGAAATTTGATGAAAAAAGGGTGTAATGTAAATGTCTCTAAATCTCTGATGCATGATGACAATCAGACTAGAAAATAACGTAGGCTTGTGTACTTTTGGAAACAGATGCAATATATATGTACAGGTTACTGCATTTTTAATAAATGCTATCAGACTGCCAAATGTGGTACAGAGTGTGGTTTAAATTAGAGGGGAATTATTCAAGTATCAATGTTCAATTCCCCTAGTTCAGAATGACAGTGACTGTGACATATAAAACCATTAGCATCTAATATTTCAACAACTGGGGCATCACAGATTAGTTCAGATGAGGGATTTTAAGGTGTCACATGTGCTTTGAAAACAAAAAGTTAGTCGTTGTAGTTTGTCCCCCTCAACAGAGGCAAAGGCTGTAAGATTGCAACCGCAGTGACACACGGCTTATGGAGGAAATGATGGTACTTTAGAACTCTTACCTCCTGATTGCTGCAATTTGTGGCAAAATTGACACTCGTTCTCCGAGTCGCTAGTCAGACAAATCCGAACACGATACGCATATCTTTAGATTTAGTTGGACTTAAGCTTTCCAAAAGCTGTTATCTCTGATGTCTGACTTAAATACATGCACATAAATCCACTTAGAATTTGTTTTTCTTTCAACTACAGAACTTGCCTAAAAATCCCCATTTCTTTCTTCACCAAGATTTTTCCATTATAAAATAAATAAATTCACTGTTATTTGTGAAGTCATGGGAATTTGCTATGATAAACATTTAGCTTAATTTCCTTCCATTTCTCTGACTCCCAAACTGCCTGCAGATCTCAGGGATAGGGTTGTATCGAGGGGGACTTCCAGAAGGAGAGGCATGACTACAGCACTTAACCAGTCTGGGCTTCATTGTAGAGTGGCCAGATGGAAGCATCTCCTTATTTAATGATTACAAACAAGTATTTCAAGAACTCTCAGACTCTGAAAAACAATTATCTGGTCTGTTGAAACTAACACAAACTGTTTTGCCTCAACTGGGATCATGTTTTGTGGAAACAAGAGGTGACAAGACTTGGATATCTTGAAACATGTCAGATTTTCTCACTGAATATAATATCACAGTAGTTTGTCTGAATAGTTTGAATTTGAGAAACCAGGCTTTTCAGGGTTAATGCCAATCCAATTAACAAATGTCTATGTCTAATGACTATCATATTTCCAAATAAATAAATAGAAATAGTTATATTAGAGGAATATTAGAAAACGTTAGAAAAAATTGTCTATACAGTAACAGCTGGTAAAGATGCTGCCAATACCCTCCTGATTAATTAATTTCAAGAGACCTGCATCAAAAACGTTTCTATTTTAATCTTTTCCGGACCACTTAGACAAAACAGCCCAAAACTTGTCCCTTCTTTTTGTGGTGTGGCAAATCCTTGGATTAATGTTTTTTTAAACAAATGTAACACTAGGAATATTTGACAATGGTTTTCTATACCTTGTATATCTTCTGCATTTCACTCAATAGGCACACCACTGGTCTCAAATGAGAAAAACTGAAAATATCACTGGCAAAACATCATGTTATACTTCGACACCAAAAGTGACCAGAAACACTTTACGACCGTGACACGTTAAAAATGTTGTGGCTGTGGCTGAGAATCAGCTTATTGGAACATTTTATAGAAGAAAGATGGTTTGAAGGTGCAGAACCATGTTTCATTTTACAAAACAATTTCTAATGGTTGTTAAAGTGTTCAAGGCTTTGGGGGGAACTGAGTCACACCAAGACCTACACACTCCCAGCTGAGTGATTGGTCTGGTATGTAAATGCTGGCAAAAAATCTCAATAAGACAAAGGCTGACATTGTGAAGTCTCTCACACATAAAACTTCACTGAGAAAAAACTGAAAAACACGAGAGGAGTGACAGTTGTAAGTTGCTTTTGACAAAGTGTTGCTAATTAGAATTTGAGAATCAGTTCTCTTCCCAGAGTGGATCTTGTGACAGTGTGGCAGGGGGATAGAACATCAAAAACCAGCTTGTAGATCATTGAGAAGGTCTGTGCTGCCTAAGATTGATTAATTATACATTTGTTGATCTCAGCATCAAACATCTCCGGAGTTTCTCCCCTGGGCCAAATGCTATTGACCTTGATAAAAACAAATATACATGCAACAGCATTTCCCCATGCGGCAAGTAAAAATAAATGGATAAAACCCGGCATATCCATTTTGTTGGGGTAGTCTGTACTGGTGCGATGTCAGATCCAAGAAGTGGGATCCACCAGAGCAAGACAAATAAAGAGAGAGAGAGATAAGGGAGAGCAGAATAGAGAAAAAGAGAGAGTGGAGAAAAATAAAAGAGGAAATGAGACACAAAATGTAGATTTAACTAGCAACCATTAAATTAGATCAATTTTTATTAAGTTTTATTACATTTATACACCACAACTGCTGGTGTACTAAATGTGCATGCAGCACTCAGGCACAATATAAACTGTCCCCGACTTGGGCACTAATGGTTAGGGGGGCCCAAAACAATTTCTGTGGAGGCTCAGTGAATGAAAGTGTTAAATGGTTAATTCGTTATTAAAATGAGATCATAAAGTACAGGCTACTGTTTAGATTATGTAACGATATAGTTCAGAGATACGGTCGATTTGGAGATTCTTACTGTTATTCTAAATTTTTCAGGGTCAGAATCTAATAAATGTCTCATGAAAGACCTTTTGCTGTAAATTTGGAGTAGTCTGAAATTATGTCAGACATCAATATTAGGCCTTTGGCACATTTTTTAAGTGTCTATGGGATCAAAATCATGTTAGGCATCCACATGTTGAGCTTTTTCCAAGGCCCCTTCTTAGAGTTTGAACATCCCTGTCTGGGTCACAATAAGCAGGAGATGGTCTCTTCTCACAGAAAAAAGAGTGACAATGCAGCAGGGGATATAACATCAAAGAGCTGCCTGAGGTCCACTGAGAAGGCCTGTGCTGCCGTCTGCCTATGAGTTATTAATTATGAATAGGTTGCTTTCAGCTTCACAGCTCCAGTTACCCTAAAACGCCACAGGCCAGTCACCTTGAAATGAGCATACATAGATTCAACCACACGTCAACATGTTGCAAATAGCAAGAGATGCATAGTAGCTGTAGCGCTCATCCACCTTTTGAACATTGAGAGGCCACGATAAAAGGGTTGTGTTAACAAGGTGTTCTTGACCCTGCCAGTATGTGAGAGACATGTCAATCAGAAGAGACTTTAAAGTTGCAATAGAACATAGTTTGGGGAAGGTGTTGTTCTGCCTTCTATCTGCCACGTGGTGGATGTTTATCTCGGTACCACCTGTCCTGATCGGCTCTTGGGCTAGTGAAGCTGCTTGCTCTGATAAGGGGGTGTGCTGTGGCCAAGAAAAGGACGACTGAGAGCAGGAAGATTTAAAATGCAACCCCTAAAGAATGTGACCAAAAAGTAGTTTTCACCTGCACCTGAACAACTTATGATTGCAGGCTAAGTCGAGCTATTCGTTTGATGCTTTCCAAACGTAGTTGTATTGGCTGTAGCAACCTTAAATTTGAAACAGTTTCTGTACATGTTGGTATTTTTGTGTGCTGGTGTATGGAGATTTTGTTTTTATCCCCACCTGTTTGTTTGTATGTTGGTTGGTTGGTTTGTTTGCTTGTTTATTTGTCAGAAACACGCAATAAGCTCCTGATTGGATTTCCAGGAAACTTAATTGAGGGACGGGCCAAGAAAGAATCCATAAAATGTGACCACAGATCCAGATTAAGAGGCTATTTCCGGAATTTGTCAGCGATCTTTTCAACAAAGCAATATAGGGCCATTAGCAACGGGATGCACTCTTCCTCTCAACCAATCAGTGCTTGGCTCCAAAGTATTAGCCAAACAAATACTCACAGATGTTTTCTCATCCCCCAGCACCTAGATAGGAGTGTAAAGCATCTGTTGCTTAAGCTGAAGATAATACAGTGGTGCAATAATCAGGATAAACCAATACTCAACCTAGTGCATAGACATACTGCATTGGAAACACATTCTGGTAGCGTGAATGTTTTTCTGTATCATTAATCCTTTGGCAAACTGTTGAGCTGTCGACAGGTGTCTAATGTCCACTATCTCACTTATTATTAGTCACTGTCTTTGGTCACCTGCTGCCTTCAGATGGATTTGTGTTCACTGTGTGTTATGAGTAGAGTCCATTTGAACAACACCCCTTTTGTGGCATTCACAGCCGAGTAACTCAGACTTTTCCAGAAGTTCCAGGTTCACATCTGACGTGTATGCTGACATTTTCAGAAATGGCGGAGGCCATGGAAGTCATATAGGTCATATGTCTGAGGAAAAGGTTGTTAGTCCCAGCAGTCTCATCTTTTCCCTATGTCATTATGACCTTGAATTTCCTGCATTACATTACATGTCTACTATCTTGCCAATTTCGGCAGCAGCATTAATGGTAATATTAGTGTCCATGTTGCTGGCGCCCAGCAGCAATGTTCTCACAAGTTAACTCCTTGAAAAGGGAGCTTTATAGACCTTTTTTTACAGAAGACATTTTGATATGTCACAGTGAGAAAAGCACAGATGTAAATAAAAAAATGTAACACTAAGACTCTTGAATAGAACAGAGCCATTGCTAACGTAATCAGAAACAACTGGGCCTTCCTACTGAGAAATGTCAAAATGTCTACTGTGAAAATTATATCAGCCACGATAGATTCCCTTAGCAAAATCCTCTTTCCTGAGAAATTGGCCTGCTCCACAACTACACAGTTCATGCTCTATTCAAACATGGGGGAGACTGAGCCCAGTTGGGATAAGCTGTGCTCCTTTGCTTTCCCTACATTTACTAAGCTTACTATAAAACAAGACAACATTATTTGGCCAATTTTCTAAAACTGACTAAATAATCAGTGATTGATTCAAATTCTTCTGTTTATCACGTCATGGAAAAATGGCAAACAAATAGATGAGTGCTTATTAATATCATGGGTTTGAATAAGCTTGTAGAGAAAAGCTGAACTGCAGTGAAACTTAGTCTAATTAAAACATGTCCCTTTGTAAAAAAAATCAGATAAGAAACCGACTTTTTTTGTAATTATATGATCAACAGCCTGTACCGAGACCAACAATTGTTGTTTTTTTCTGCTCAGCTGGATTAGCAAATTACCTACATTAGGTGCGTCATGGATCCGGCTCTATCGTACACATGGGTAGCTTCTCTGTGAAGTAATATGTGCTCTCAGTGTAAAAATAGAGACCTCTGTTATCTTCTCTACTAATGGCCTCAACAGCTTCCCTGCAAAACCATCTAGTTAATAATCTTTGTCATTTCATTCATTCTCAAGGTGGCTTTAAACCTAACGAATCATCCTTCAACAAGAAGGACAAAGATAATAAGCATTACGTTAACGATTCTGGTAAATGAAGTCAGTGACACTTCCTATCAATTATTTGTGGTCATTTTTGTAGATGTAAAGAAGTAATTCAGATTACCAATAATTTCCAATGCTGTATACTGAACAGGACCTTAGTGTGAACCACAGGTATGGCTTGAGATGGATGAATGATCTTGTCATATTTCTTCAGGCATTTTGATCCCAAGATCAGGTTTCTCCTAAAGAAAATACAAAAATATTTCTTATGCTAAAAATGCAGACATGACTCCTCTGCATGCAGCCTCCAGGGATCATGAAGCAACCGCTTTTAAGTCAAAGACAGTCAGAGGATACAGTGGAGGGAAACAACTGGTGACATAAGATAAAGTGGGATAAAAGATAAGAAGATAGGTCTTTTGACAGAGTCACCTTGGGTCTGATAGCTATGACATTGAAAAGCATGTCCTAGGGCAGTTTAAAATGTATTTTGACAATTCATGACAGCCTTAGATACACCGACTTAATCTTGGCAATTTATTTCCACCACAGGCCAAACTTTCTACATAAAACTTTACCTTAAATCTTTACTTGTTTAATTCTTTTATCACTTTTCATTAATACAATATTTAAGCTGTTGACATGTGCATTATTAAATTGCCATGATAGAACCAGTTTATATGAAAAATGCTGCAGCCTGCACTCTCAATACAATAAAAGAAGGCTCATTCAATCTTACTGGTCTTTATATTATAATATGTGAATTCTCAGTCTGTGTTGAGACACAAGCCATGTATGTAATTCCTCTTAACTCATAAAAAAAAGTGGGTCTGTTTTACGAGGGACAATACTGCCTCGGGAAAAAGGTGAAAACAACAGGCTGAATTAACTACAGTGATCCAGTGAGATGAAAAGAAGAGAAAGAAAAAAAACACGAGACACATGGGTGTATACATCAGGTTGCGTAACCTCAAAGCTTTGGACTAGCTGAAAACTACAACACAAATAATGTATTCCAAAGATGAAACAATGGTAGTTTGTGTCATTCAGGGTTTCTGCAAGTTTCACCAGTTACATGTTTGCACTTTTAAGACAATAACGAGTTAAATCTAAGACCGATTTAAAGAATGACAGATATGAGGGAACATTCAAATCCAAGAATTATTTAAACTTTAACAAATTTGAAGATAAGGTGATGTAGCCTTATAGAGAGAGGTCAAAATATCTCACAAACTACAGTCACACACAGTGGGTATCCATAGTCTTTCTCACAGCCAAGGGGAAGCTACTACGATAAATTGGGAGCGGTCTGTGTGATAGTTATCGGTTCCACGCATAATGTGAGAATATCTGTATCTTTTAGAAAGAACTACAACACATGTATACATAAAAAAAACTCCCTCGTTTCAGGTAGGGTTGAAAATGTATTGATTCTTCAAACCATCGCAAGACTTTCTTGAAAATTCACTAATGATGTACAAATGCCTAAATTGGAATTCAGAGGAACATTGCACTCAGTGCAAGCTAAACACTCCTAAAGTTCTCCCAATAGTCAGTGAGCTACCGCTGAATACTGTTGTAAAGTCATATATACCTGAAGTAGAGGCGATTTTATTAGTGTCAGGTATGAGGACTGGTGTGCTATGATCCCTGCATTTAACTGAGAAGGTGCGTGAGGAGTGCTAATGTGCGGAGAGTGAGGAGCCACCACCTACAAGGACAATCACTGCCCCACCATAGTGACATCCATGCCGTTTAAAGAACAGCAGCCTGAGGCTATAGCCACACTTTTAGTGTTATAGTTTTGAAAAGTTGTTGACCTAATTTTAGTTTGAAAACTCCAGGGTTGCATTATTAATATGGGCTGGCAGAAACAGAGATGTTTGTAAAACGATGATGCAGAAACCCATGTTCACATCCTAACTAGGTTTTATCAGTCACAGCTCCCCTATCACTGGTTAATGCAACATGGATAATAAATCCCAAGCGTTACTGACCCTTACTATATGTATTCAGAAACTGCAGGCTACGTGATACGTGGGTTGTTTCTGGATACTTGACAACAATGTCAAGTGTACTAAACTGTGACTTTCAGTCAAGTGTTAGTAGAAGTTGATATTTATTCTTGCTGACAGACACATCATCTATTTTGGTTCACATATTAGTGTGTGCACTCAATCAAGCAGCCTGGTGAGAGCCGTGGAGCTTTACCTGCTCAACTTTTGTGACTAGGGGAGTTGGTTTAAGTGCTTTGTGAATTACTCTGACTAAGTGTGTCATGAGAAGCATGTCAGTGCAGCCCTGAGAGAGTTGTATAGGTTGCCCACATTATAAAGTATGTGGCCTCTGAGAGGGGTGGGGGGAACTAAATGGCAGTGACCTTGATTATGATCAGATGATCAGCTGACAATGACTGATTTCAGGGAAGTAAAGAGCAGGAGAGTGCAGGAGATTAGAAAGAACCACAGAGAAAGCTATGATCAACTCAAGACCAAGGATCAGATGAGCTCCACAATTATATATTTAAGAGTTATCACTATCCGCACGTTACGGTTAGGCGATTGGACAAATGTATTGTTTATCGGTGATTGGCTGAATCTATAGTCACTTATTTGTTTGTTTGTTTTTTGGGGGTGTGGGTGATTTGTTGTTATATTTTGCTCATATAATGCTCTCCATCTGAGAAAACTTGCATTTGTTGGTTTATTGGCTGTGCAATTAATTGAAATTTACTTACGATTCAAACGATTATGAAAACAAAGTAATCGACCATGATGAATTGATTATTATCCTGCATTTCCTTTTGCAAGGAGGCTCTCTGTTGTAAACCCAGGCACAGTTCTGCTGCATGTGTGAAGCAGTTTATGTGCTCACTGGTTTTTGAGTGATGGCTCAGTGCTGTTCAGTGCAACAAGCTCAAGTTTCTGCAGTGATCAACAGACAAATCTGATTCCGTAGCCAAAGACTACCAGTGTTATCAGAAGAAAAAGTTTAGAGCTGTTGACCTTTGTCACGCCAGGCTTTTGGCAGTGAAGGCACCAAACAGTAGTAAATTAAGATTTACAACGTACAAACATACTCTTCCATTTTTCACACAGACTGTAAGTCGGATTTCTACTCCCCCTTAACATTAGTATTTGATGTTAATACTATTCACCATGGTGACACATTATTCCTCCTTTAGTAACTTTATTTTGGTGAGCCACAAGGGAGCGCCTTTCCACTGGGTAGAAAGAGGCAAAGCAGCAGGGCAGGGTCAAATCTCTGAATTACTCGACCTAGTATAATAAAGAATGGCTAATTTAGGGGAACTGAGTCGTAACGTTTAGTGACAAAGAAAGCATGAATTTTATGTGACTGGCAGCAAAGATGTTTACCATATAACAGGTTTTTGTTAGGAGTAATATATTGACCAATTATTCCCCCCCCCCCCAAATATTAATATCTGCACCTGGCCTACAAAATACACATCGGTTAGGCGCTAACTCCTACTGTGTATTTAGACCAGCAACCTTCATTTTTATAGTCTGTTTACAATTAAAGTTTGATATTATTTATTTTGTAAATCCCCTTCAAAGTCGTTATTCTAGGCAGGTACTTATATCCTGGGTCCTATGTCCTCAATTGTACTCTCCACAAGGTCTGGTAACACCTCTGGATCAGGATAAGGGCATCTGAACTACATTGCTTAGCTTGCTGCCACTGCAAGCCTGAGCCTGATAAGCAGAGATAAATGGACGGATAGATGAGGCTGTAGAGCTGAGACTACCAAGAACTGTTTCGTCAGATCAGATAACTGCACAAACAGTACTCAACCATAAGTCTGTGAAATTTCTTTCACAACTACAGCATCTGCATGACTCCACAGATAATTGAATTATCTCAGATACTATTAGGTGCAGATGATGAGCCTTTGTTATTTGAGTTTTACTCTGCATTCAGAGGTGAGGAGTACTAGATGATGGGCTGCCTCTCAATTATCAGCATAAAGTCAATGCAAAGGCGCGTCAAGATGCAAACTTCTTCGAGGGCCCTGGGCGTCGTGTTTGGAAACGCGCCTGATTCTCAAGTAATTTGCGTTACGCGATGTTGCGTCATCCAGACAGCACTGAGGATGGAACTCAGTGGTCTCAGTAATGGCACCGACCAGAGGTAGAGGGTGATCAGACCGGTCATTGCTCAGCCTCAGGTAAGGGTTGTCGGGATTATTCAATTTACAATAACAGTGGTTTCATAACCGTAAGAATTGTTAAACTACGATATATAACTATGTTGTCCTGCCTCTTGCGAGTCATGTTTTGTGTATGTGCAGTGCATTATTTCCCTTTATTTCCACCAATGACGGGCAATAAAAACTCCATCGGAATCATATTTTACATTCGGGATCTGATCAGCTACGAAGCAGCGGCTGACATGGTGACACAAATACGAGTCCACATTGTTTCTTCTAGGATGGTACAAGGACACCGGACATGCAATATGAGCCTGCCACAATGCCGGATTGGCGGCGTAAACCGTGTCTGTATTATTTGGTACCTACAGTACTGTAAAAACAAAAAAACTCAAAAAGAAATATATGTGTTGTGAGTTCTTTTGAATTTGGCATCGACTTGGTACCCAAGTATATATTTTTTTCCGTCAAATCTCTAGCTCCAACTGATCTCTCTCCGCTAATGCCCCTATAGATTTGGCTCTAAGCTTGTCACCCTGGAGGAGGTGGTGAGGACAGGATGCTGGCAAAACTGCTGGCAATCATGGACAATCCCTCTCACCCCCTCCACAAAACACTGGACAAGCTAAGGAGCAGCTTCAGCCACAGACTCATTCAACCCCGCTGCTCTAAGGAACGATACAGGAAATTGTTCCTCCCAACCGCAATAAGACTGTACAACTCATCTACCTCTGTCAGAGCCACCATCACAGAACTGCACTAAATAAACCTGTTTCCTTGCACTGTGTACCCTGTACAACACTCCGCTATGTGTTAATATAAACCATATTGATACTATACATCATTTTATACCATAATATTTTGTTTTTTGCACACTGTCTACATATTCTTACACTCATAGTATATTATATTATCTATTGTATAGTCGAATACTTATATTTATACCTCTACTATATATCATATCATATTATATCATACTCTTTGTATATAATATTTATACATGTGTACATGTTATTATTATTATATTTACTATTATTATATATACTGTTGCTGCCATTATTACTATATACTGCTATTATACTGGTAGAATTACTATCATATATAAATATATATATTATCTCATATTATATACTATATATACTGTACTATTTGTATATACTGTCTAACAATAACATTACCATCATATCATCAGTACTATTACCATCATCTTGCCACTGCACCTTATCTACCTATTTATCTTGTGTTCCTGTTTTTTTATTCTTTCTACCTCAATATTTTTTATTTTATTGTACTCAAATATACCTGCTGCTATGACGACTTAATTTCCCTTCGGGGATGAATAAAGTAATCTATCTATCTATCTATCTATCTATCTATCTATCTATCTATCTCTCTCTCTCCGCTAATGCCCCTATAGATTCAACGACCAGTGAAGCAGATGCTAGTGGTAACTCACATTTATTCAATTCTATCTGTGCTGTGATAGAGATTGACAGGATGCACAGCTTATTTAAAATGATGACATGCACAGATACCACAGGGAACCAAGTTAGCAAGGCCCTGCAGGCATTATTGACTCACTTTTTATAGATCATGCACATGGTCTTAAGGTCTCTGTCTGTCTCTCTCTGTCTCTTTCTGTCTCTCCCACTGTCACACACACACTATCTCTCTCTCTCTCTCTCTCTCTGTCTCTCTCTCTCTCAGGCAAAGACTGTTTACTTTGATAATAGCAGTGTTCACTCTCTAGACATCTGCTGACTGGTACTGGCAGAGTTCCGGCCTTGCTCTGTGTTATCTCTGATAGACTGTGGAAGTTGTTTTAATAATAGGGCTGTGACATATTTTCAGAATTAATAGCCATTAGCTAATTAGTTAGCATAATAAATCCACTGACCTATGCTAGATGTAATGTGTTCAGCTAGGCCAGCATTCTATCAGAGCCATATTTTACAGACCAGGATTTCAAATTCAGAGCTTCTTGTTGACAAACAGGGACACTGGACCCAGAGCAGAAGCTCGTTAAATCAAGAATTCCGTAAAGTAGAATTTGAACCGAGCTTATCTGTAGACAATTATGTTGACGCAATGGGCCGTCCTACATATCTTTGACAGTTTTTTTTTGACAAAGGGCTATTGTTTTCTACTTTTAACTTGGTTAGAAGTCAGCTGGACGAGAGCTAAGTGGATTTTTCAATTCATTATAGTGAAATGTCTAAGATCAGCAAAAGAAAAAAATAGGCTTTGAAATACATATTGCAAGTATAATATGTTATGATTATTGGTCACAAGAAAAGCTCAGGCTGTATAAATAAATGCAAAGCTAAACACTATTTTTATCATAATTATATCATAATCTTGCCTCTTTAATTCTTAATTCTTCTGAATAATAAAATTTAAAATTTGGAGGAATAAAATAAGAAATTATATATGCTAACTTTGCTCTCAAGATATTTGTTGACACCAAATATAATGTTGACTAGCTCAACACAACAATGAACCCTGGATGGTGACACAAATAACTTGAAGCCGAAATCTATTCCAAGTCACATTAGAAAATATCTCGATGAATAAATAAATTCAGCTGCTTATATGCTGTTGCAAAGTTTTAAGCATCCCCTACAAGGAAGCATGAAAAGAAACATTTGAAATAACAACCTTAAGAAAAAACAGTACTATCCAGTTTAACCAGAGGTATGGTGCCACCCACTCAGGAATACTGATTTATATCACAGCTGCACGACTCTAATTGTTGAATACTGCATATTAATGCCCATTCCAGTTATCATTCTTTACCGTCTCACTGCAGACAATGGATCGCTCAGCAGAGCTGGCAGTCCATGGAGACTTGGCTCTGAAGAGACTCTAGTGCATAGACTTTTTTTGGCTGCTGGCAACAAGTGACCAAGGGCTTTATCAGCCAGGAACACTTGCGGGATTGGTCCCAATGACCAATTTAATGAAACCAGATTTGACTTGCAAATCCATCTAGACACCATTATGACGGATAAAATCAGGTCAATAGCCACTATCGTAGTATTATTGTGGAAAGCTGAGGTAAAGCCTGATGTTTATTCACCTTTTTAAATATGCAACAGCTAGTTAAGTATAACAGTACAGTGGTAGGCTAGTAGGCTCTAGGGTAGGCCCTAAGTTCCACTGTGGCAGCTCTTTGTTCACGAGTTTCTCCCTTTCTAACACATAAGGTGTCCGACTATACCTTGAATAAAAAAATAAAAAAATACTAACAATTATTGAAACTAACAATTTAGTAGCACTTAAATGGCACTTACTTATAGCACTTTGTAGCTTTGCTTTATTTTGAAGAAATTGTACTTTCTTGTACCCTCGGGGTTGAATGCACTTATTGTAAGTCGGTTTGGATAAAAGCGTCAAGTAAATGAAATGTAATGTAATGTAATTTAATAAGGTGTGACCAGACAAGCCAGGTTTATACAAAGCATCTCAAAAGACATTAAATATGGTGATCTGTATTTTATAATAATGAAATATTGTCTCTGTACTTTCTTGTGCCCATGAAAACTGTTGGCTTGATTCAAGGATCTTCTTGCTATTAGAAATACAACAGAATCCTTGTCAAGTAAAACTTGGACTTCAATGAATCAAGATTCTAATTAATTGTGCAGCCCTCCTTCTCAGCCCGACAAGAAATGCTGTAGATCTCGCTGATGTCGAGCAGACAAGCATAATTCGACATTAAAGTGCTCTTTCATATTTTATAGGCAGCAATTCAATGCTTTAAATCACATTATATCAAATAGTCACGAAACACAAAATATTGCTAGTCACACGAATCAAACACAGAGTGGGTTGATTCTGTCGCTTAACCCAAAGGGCGGCCATCCTTGTACCCTCCTCTCATGCTAGACCCTTCCCTGCACTTGTTTTTGGCTAAATGGAAATTTCCAATGCATTTGTGCCCTCAAAAGCTTGACCCCAGTTCACTTTTATCTTACTCTATTTAATGCATTGAAAGCCAAATGCATGCAATTTATTTGTGATGAAACACATGAGCTGTCAAACCAGTGAAAGCTGATTCAACAGCAGGGGTAGTGTATTTTACCCACAATCCCATTTAACTCTTTTTGGAGAATGAAAAAACATCTGGGTCTCTGGCCTTCTATCCCATTTGTTCCATTTGTTCTGACCCTCCCTGAAAAAGACAGAATTAAAGCAATTTAATAAACTGTTGTTTATCTTTACTATACACAAAGCTTTTTGTTACACAATACTAAATTGTGAAGTGCTTTGCCCTGAAAAATTAAATGCATCTAGTCACGGGTTGAGAATGAAATTTGTTTTGATCGTCTATGTTAAGAGCCCTCTTCAGCTCTGAACATGTTGTTCGTGCTCATACGCTTGGTATCGCTCCAAAGGCCTAGATAATTAGGATGACAGGTTTATATCTTCATACGGTTTCATTACCTGTTCATCATCTGATTTAAACTTTTCTTCTGGTGAATGAGAGGATAAAAAAAATGGATGGGAAAAAATGTCACAGGTTCTTTTCCATTTTAAGACTAAGGAGTGATAATGTGTGTGACTTTTTAATCTTGAGCTTCCATTTATCTTCCAAACAGATTTGACAAAGAAATAAGATAAATCACAATCTTCACTTGTCTGCACCGCGGCTTTGCCCACTGGTGTGTGAGCTTCTGTTTTGAAAGCTCAGGATTTGCCATTTAGGTCAGCAACTTCCTGCTTTTTTTTTAAACCAGAAGTAACCATATTTGAAAGAGCAGCTGGTGATTCTGACTCAGAGCTCGAGGACACCGCACGCCTATTGGTAAGTGGTACCTATTAATCACACATACCGTGCTTTATAGTCTATTTTAGTCCAAATGGGACTATAATTTACTAAATTATCATCATCCTGTGCCGAGAAAGACTTAAAACTAAAGATTGAGACCATAAACTCCTTAGGAAAATGTTTCCTGATTTTATTAATCAAGTGAGAATTTGGGGCATTTCTCAATGACAGCCACAATAGCAACACAGATCACCACATCACGATTGATACTTCTGCTGATGCACACACACACACACACAAAAACAGTGTCATCGGACACAAGGGTAAATTCAAACTGGGTAAAAACAACAGAATTAGTTAACTGAGGTAATGTATTGAAAGCCGGAGGAGATGGTGGGGCGTGCTCGGTTTGACTTGATTCGGTTGGAAGTGCACAGCAAGAATGATGACTAAACAGAGAGGAGCAGTACATTACTTACATAGCTGGTAATAACTGTGGAAAATAAGCTTTACAGTCCTAATGTGTATGAAAAGACCCAATTACGATGCAAATGCAATTCTGTCCCAAGCCCTAATTTATACAAATGGTTGATCACTATATCCGGTTTCCACTGTAATGTTTTCCGCGAAAACAATGACATGAATTTTGGCTGGAGGTGGAGGCGGCACAAAATTGGAAAGCAATTCTCGGTGCAGGAAAAAAACGTGAAATGAATTAGCTCAAAAGTACTTAAACTTATAATATATTGTTCAAATGCTGTAAGAACTTGCCATGTTTACAACTGTGATGTAAGTACAACATCCCCATTTTACCCCAACAGCTGAAACGACATGATAAATAAGTCAAAAAGTGTGCAGAGGCAAGCTCACCCTATAATTCAGTGAATTAAGTGGGAACTGCCAGAAAGTGTTTCAGCCATGTCAGCTTATGGCTTTTATTATGCTGTCATTTTGTTGTTTGGCTGCAAGGTCTGAGTAAATTCTACCAAGTATGTCCTATTTTAGGACCTGCTGTTGTAAGCTTGGCATCTTATTGGCTGGGAGCCTCTGTGGCCTTAAGCATTCTTGACAGTTGTCAACAGTGAAGTACTCTGAAATTTGAATATGCAACTAAATCAATATGTCTTTCACTTTCACAGCCAATTTCAGGGACATTCATCAAGGCTGGAGGCAGGTGTTGCATTGTATTACATACGACCTGAACTGGGAAAAAAATGTATTTACTTTTTACTTCATTCCCATATGACAGCAACTGAAAGAAACCATTATTTTTTTATTCAAACTGAACATTCGCTTCCTTTACTTTAAATGACATTACATTACAAAAAGGTTACTTTATGGTGAAGTTAAATGTGTTTTTGTTTTATTACCTTGTTAATTCTTTTATCTATCAACTTTTGATTGAAGCAAAGTCCTTTTCACTGCTCGCCCTCAAGCTGAACCAGAAGTGATGCATACTGACACATGCAACCTCCATCACACAAGTCACTGGGTGTTTTTTTCTCACCTGTGAAGTGATGATCTTTGGTACAAGATTTGAATGCGTGTGAAGCTCCTACCACGGATTGGATATGTTGCAACTTGCAGTTTTTTTATTTCTGATCCTGTGACGTAGGAGAGACACTATATACAGCTTCCGTCAACACCGGCTTTATTGGTAGTTCAAAATGCAAGCGACAAGCATGTCTATCATACATTTCTGTCATATAACCTCACTGGATGTTGCTGTTACTGAGCTGAAAGTGGGATAAAACTGTGAAAATCAATAAATGATAGTCAACTTCTGTTATATGTTTTCTGCATTGTAGATACAGAAGAGTGAGATTGATTATTCATTTTTGGCTCTACTTTTCCCCCCCCCCAATCAAATTATCTCCAGAGCATATCTGGAATTGTGGCTTTACTCAGGTCTGTTTAAAGCAGGAAATTTGAGATCATCATAATGATCACCATAATTAACCTTACATATTATAATACAAATGTCCATTAGGACCTTTTAGTGTTGTTGTTTTTATGCTGGTATATGATTTATATAGACATTTTATAAATGTGTTAGTTAACCTATTTACTAACTCACTTTATATTTAACCTAATTTCTCTGAAGCTGCCATCACAGTTTGGCTCAAACATTAAAAAAAAATGATGGACTCTGAGTAACACACTCTGTTCCCCATTATACTCATCCTGTTAATAGCAGGCATCCAGTACAGGATCTGTATTGCCAGTTTTACCCTTTTTGTTATTATTTACTTAGCTCAAACTACATAGAGGAAATTACAGAGAAAATAGGAATAGCTACTGACATACACTAAAACATGTGTACCTTATCAAGTACTTCTGGAAATTGAGTCATTTCACACTGATGATGACTTGATGCTGAAATAACTGTTTCTTATCTTGCCATGAAATAAACCATTTGCAGCATGTTCCCTCCTCAGGATGCTATTTTTACTGTCGGATATTAGTTTGCATTTGTTGCTTGAGCAGTTTTCCTCTGAGCAAATGTTTGATTGCTGATTTTAATATATTTTTAAAACATGTTTCATTGGTCAATGATATCGTAGTATTTGACAGTATCTTTATCCAACAGCTTTTATTTTCTTCTAGAAACCTGACAAAAATATGTGTCAATCTAACATTACATAATACAGTGTAGTGGAGATGATTGTCCTTATTTGATTTAATGGTCTAATTTTCTGCCTGTCATACATTATCATGATCACAAAATTAAAGGCCGACTTTGTGGACGAGAGTCTTCAGAGCTCAGAGGGACATGCAGAGGGATTTGGCCAGCAGAAAATAATGTATCTGCCGAGTAATGAAAGCTCAGCTTATGATGACCACTGTGTAATAACTTCTGCTGAACTCCTGGGGACCTCGTATTAACTGCCAAAACGTGGAAAGGCACCTCAAGTGGTTTCACACTACAATCAACACCGATAAGGGAGACAAATCTGTCAAAATACAGATACCGATATTGGACTGGCCTCTAATATTAACTTCCTGGCACATCTGCCATGGGCAAGAAAACATAAAAAGAGCAAGATGCTGACACAAAATGTTTCATCTGGACCACAGAAGTCTGGTGTGAACTAACGCCAGAAATGTCTCATTTTTAGCAGACATGCTTCCAAGTGATGGCTGAGGCGTTACCAAAAAGAGACAAGTGAGAAACCTGTCTGCCACCCTGTTACCTCAACAGTGAGGGAAAAAGAGCACAATGACTATGGAAGGTAATGATATATCAGAGTAAATGGACAAAAATCTCAACCCAGTGACACAAGGGAGCTTTTCTCTGGGCTTGTTGACAAATGCCAGTTGTGCTGAATGACGGTGCTTCAAAGGAACTTGTACCTTGTTTATGAAACCTTTCACAGTTCCTATCTTCCAAAGTCCTGATGTAATATAACATTGTACTAACTTTTTCCAAACAAGATAAAGCAGCACAATGACACAGTAGGGCTGTTTGAGTTATTTTGATTTCAATAAACCATATTTTATTTCATTGTTTGAGTTGTTTGTGGTTTAGTTTAATATAACAAGAGAACCACACAATTGGAAGCAGTGTCATATTAATGTCTTATTAACAGCTTCACATTGATGATATTTACATATTGTAGTGTGCTGTTTAATGCAGAAATTCACTCCGTCAATACACAGTGACTGTATTTAATATATAACGGAGGCCAACACTACACAATTCAAACAACGTTTTGGACTCTTCCGGGGGATAGGAACAGCACAGCCCATTTTAATTACTTAATCAGACAAGTGATTTGCTTGATTATGAATTGTGAGTTTGGGGACCTGTGTAATTGTTCTGAGAGCTCACAGTAACAGTAGGGCTTTTCAACTTTTGGATGAGTGCATCACAAAAACAACTGCACATAATGAAAACATAAAAATATCAGAAAATGAATACAAAATATAATATCCTGGCCTCATTCGCATTTTTCATTAATTTGTGTGCCAAATCAGTTCAGGCAAATCAAGACTCGTGACAGGCTGCAGGAGCAGTTAGATGATGGAGGATCCCGGAAGATTAAAACTCAGCCTCTGTGTTAACTTTCGTCTGCGTCAGCAAACTGAGGATGCATCAACTTTAGGGAGAGAGAGGAAATGAAACAAACTAGAAATTGCTTCCCTTTTCTGTAGAGGGCATTTTGTATGGATGAAAACATTTTCTTGTGTTTTGAATTGTGTGTGTGTGTGTGTGTGTGTGTGTGTGTGTGTGTGTGTGTGTGTGTGTGTGTGTGTGTGTGTGTGTGTGTGTGTGTGTGAGAGCGGGGGTGTTCTCGCGAGGATTTGGAACTTGGCAACCAAAGGATGTGTCAACAGGATGTGACATTTTGATTTTATTCGCCACAGGGGGAAAATGATATGAGGATAAATGACCATGACAGGATGAAGGTGATATAAGGTGAGAGGAAAATAAGGGAGAGGGGGATGAAGAACAGGAAAGCACCACAAAGAGAAGTACAGAGAGATGAAGGTCTTCATCTACCCGGTCTAGGAAGAAAGAAGAACTAGTAACACCATTTTTCTGTGGAGTAAAAAGAAATGGTCCTTTCCATTACATCTCTGGTCCACACAAGGAAGACCTGCACATATTTTGGTACACTCATATAATCAAATGATTATTCTAGTGAAAAGATGCTTTTCTTTAAACTTCCTCTGTATTGAATTGAGAATAGATCAATGGAAAATCTCGGTAACATTTCAAGTAGCATCACTTAAGACGATATTTCTAAGTTATTGCAGTATATACACTTCCACAATCACTCTTAATAATTTGTGACTGAGGGACATATACATTTATCTCAAGTAAGAAATGGAAGAAAGACATTTTTTCAAAGTGAGTGAAAATGAGGAAGATAAACAACAGAGACAGAAGATGGAGCAACATAAAACAGGCACAAGAAGAAACAGGAAACACAGGGAGAATGGGACGAGCGGAGGATGAAGATAAATGTGATCTAGTGGTAGGAGGAAACATGGGGGAGGGAGAAAAAGCAGTTTCCAGTTCAAACAATGTGGATATCTTATTAGATCTGAGGGGACTGCAGAGTTTACTCAAAGCAGGAGAGTGGGACGAAGAAATGTGAGAGGAAAGGTAGGACCTAAGGAGGTAAAGGAGAAGAAATAGAAGAAGAAGCATGGTTAAAGCTGACATCTCTGATAGCTTTTGAAGATAGAGATAGAGTGATTTGATAAAAGAATGGAAAGAAGAGGAGGGGAAAGGGAGTTGAGGCACCGGGGGGGGGGGGGGCTGGAGACTGACAGCGATAAATAACAGGAAGAAGACAGAGCAGGGGGGTAATAAGTATTCATGTTGACAGTTGATGGACACTTGAATGTCAGGTTGGCAGTCATCTTTGTAAACAGTGACACTGCATGTTCTCATCTCATTACACTGCTCCAGCCGGGAGACAAAACAAGCGAGCCATGGGGACGGAGACGAAAGAAGAGCGTAGTGTGCGCCCGACTGAATCAAAGACGAAGCCGGAGTGACTGAGGGAGTCACATTCGAGGTCACACAGATTATGAATGTTA
This sequence comes from Pleuronectes platessa, assembly GCF_947347685.1. Lineage (NCBI taxonomy): Eukaryota > Metazoa > Chordata > Actinopteri > Pleuronectiformes > Pleuronectidae > Pleuronectes > Pleuronectes platessa. Next base: position 23,874,434 of record NC_070629.1, on the reverse strand, counting down.
CAGATCAGTAAGAGCACAATATCAAAAGGGCCAACAGACCGGAGTATAAATTAATATGTGACAAAAGGAGAGGCACTGTGTCAATATCCCATTCTGCTAATGTTGTTAAACCCATGAGGCTCGCTGCCGGAAACAATGTGCATGATCTCAGGCAGACTAATAACATGGTATTAGACCTTTTTATTACAGGTTCTCCAATATATTCATACAACGCCATCTCCTAGAAAAGGTTAAACCTCTAGTTTGCTTTATATTTTCCATCATTGTAATGAAAAGAAATCCTAACTTTACAGTACTTCAAGTCTTAAAATGTTGATAGGTATAGAAAAGATATTCACAAACCCCAGGTACCATTTGCGGTTTTCTTAAACACATAAAAGGGCTTGTCTCATATCCTGAATGCACCATGATGTTTTAAAAATGTGACCATAATCTACATCTAAATTAGATATCACTTAAGTCAAAGTTTGTGAACTGTAAATGACTATAAAAACCTAACATCAATCTTATATCTGTAGAGTTGCTTTCATAGGCCTAAAGCTGTAGTGTTTAGAGAGATCAAGGCTATATTTGTCCAGGAATGTATTCAGCCTGAGGTCGTGAAGCTGCAGCCTGCTGGGTTCACCCCTTTGCTTCTTGCTGCCAAGCTCTGCACCCGAGTGAGAGAAATCTGTGGGAGTGACCTTTGGTGAGTCAAAGCACTTCACTCCCTGTCTGAGTGCTTAAAGGTTTTAAGTTAAGGTCAAGTGTATGAGACTCATATCAGCTGTGTCCCACTGGGTCTGAATAGGAGAAATATATGCTGTACAAAACGGTCCCCAAAATGAAATGTCAGAATTTGTTCTTCCCATAGTTCAAAACCAATGTACAGTAAAACAAACAGACAATGTCTGCAGCAATAAGGGGTGAGAAAAACAATTATACTTGGTTTTATAATCATTTTAAACATCTTTGAGTAAAAAATACTGAGCTTTGCTACTACCAGATTCTCAAATATGATGGAGTTAATAGTCATCTTTGTCATGAATTATAGTTAACACCTAAAAGACATTTAAACAGGTCACCCAGGAAGTAGGATACCATGAGGGGCATTTGCTGATATTAGACAGTTAATAGACAATATAATAATACATGTCCATTCACACATTTATTAATATGCATTCAGAAAAGATGAGTGTGACACTACACCTTTAACTACCAGAGTACAGTTTAGCTCCCTGTTACCTGTGTCAGAATCGAAAAGCACATGCTGACATTCTTCAGATTTTCAAGATGGACTCAAAGAGAGAGGATGAACAATGAAGACTGGTGTGCGAAAAGACAGAAGACAGCCTGAAAAAGGAGTGAAAAGACAAGTGGAAGACGAAGGACTGAAATCTCCTCTTTTAAAGGACGGTCCTCTGGAACGACTGTGACATTTCAAAAGGCCAGGCTTCCTGAGAGGCATCGACTATTCCTCCATTAGAGTGGGGCACTCTATGATTACACATATCAATAACATCTGAGCACAGATCCTGTGCTTTTGTTGTAATTCTATGTATGTTCATGTGGATCTGCGTGCGTGCGTTGGTTTGTGTGGGTGGGTAAATGGAGCATTTCTGCAGCTCTCTTAAAGGATGTGCTGGTCAGTCAATTGACATAATCAGATTAAATGGGACAAACTGCATCTGTTTTGAGTGGCATTTAGTGTTATTGAAAAAAAAGTTGTGAAAAAGCAAAGGAGAGGCAAAGCTGACAGTGGCACAGGGGAGATTCTCCATTCTCCATATTCAAGTAGCGCCAGAGTGATATCGATTTTTTTGGGGTGATGTTGAAACAGATTTCCAATACTGATATGGTTCAGATAATTTTGTGAAAGGTTTGTATCAACCCGATTTTATTGGCCAACTGATATATCATTGGTTTTGCTATCTGTTGGTCTTAAAAGATAAATCTTCTAATGCTACAGAGGGAACAAACACCACCCACACAATGAATCACGCAGCCCCACAGAAAATTGACGAGACCTGGGACACATGCGCCAGCTGGCACAGCAGAGAGAAACAAAATCCTACAGCCTCCTCTGGTGTGTGGACATGTCCTGAGCTAAAACACCTGCCTCTACACAGGTGGGCAGCTTATTGCTGCAGGGGACAAGCTCATCCCCTCTGCCTCCAGCCTGCCACACATCCGACTATGTCACAGTACTGTGGGTAGAATCCGGGTCATGATGTGCCCTATTCAAATCAGCCATTCAAGTATGCTGTCTAGATAAATAGGTCTTGAGAGCAAGAGCACAGCACGCTGAGTTGCATAGTCAGGTAGGGAGAATGAAAAAACTGGGAGAGAGACATGATGAGGGTTGAGCATAAGAAACAGTTTGATCAGGAAAGAAATTGTACTTTTTGGAAAGCATCTGTTAAACATTGGCAGTAATGTATCACATACTCGGGAGCAGCTCCTTCAAATGTCTTGAAGGCAATGAATAAAACAGATGCTTCCTGTATTAGTGCACCTAGTCACTCTCCATAAATCTAATTGTTCTAAGTTGTAATGAATTACAACTCAGAACACATACTGTTTTTTGTCTTCTTAAGCCGATATACACATTTTATTAATTAGTATTTAACTCTTCTTATATTTTCTATCGAGCAGATCATTGCTGCTGCTTTCGAGGGTGAGTGCTGCAGGCAAATCTAAACGGGGATGTGGACAATTAGCCTGTGTTTCTGTTAAACTCTATTAAACAGGGAAAGAGTTCTAGACTGCCAAAGCTGATTCACATGGCTGGGATCTGCTACTGATGGCCTAATAGGATACATGCTGCCGCCACGTAGTCTTTCATTACAGGTAAAATCCTCCGATGGACCCTTGTGTGACCTGGTTAATTATCTACAGCAGCGGACACATGCATAATCATCGCTATAGAAAAATACTTGACTGACGGTTCAAATCAACATAATTGGCTACATGATAGAGGCAAGACATCAGTATTAATAATGGGGAAAATACCTCTCAGTCCACATTCACATGCCCATACTCACCATTCTTTAATTTCTGATTTATGTACAGAAACCTAAAGAAACCATTAGCAACACAGAGACTGACACCGTCACAGAGGTTGCAGATGTGCCAGGCTATGGGAGGCGGCTACATGGTGGATACTTCACACAATATACAGGCCCACGGGTCCAACAGTTAGAGTATGTCACCGGATTGCTCTGCAAAAAAGTCACACATACATTCGCCATCTAACTGTAGCATGACAGAGCAATTGTATGAGTTAGGGTAACACTGGTTACACAGGCTCAGTCTTCGCACCAGGGAATTTACAAATGTAAAACCCTAAGGGGATCGTCACACCCCAAAATGAAAATTAACTCATTATCTACTCACCACGATGCCAACGAAGGGTGCATGAAAGTGTTTGAGTCCACAAAACCCTTTTGGAGTTTCAGGGGTAAACAGCATTGCAGCCAAATCCAATACAAGTGCAATAAATGGTGACCACTTGTTCAAACCTAAAAAAAGCCAGACATTCAAATTCGACTCAAATGGAGTCATTAACACCATGTTTTCAGCCTAAACGTCCTGCGTTATCCTGTCAGGAAAGGGAAATCTATCAAATAGCGTTCCTCCAACTTTCTACGATACTAATGAAATGAGTAAAGTCAGTCGCACTGCCAAGTGCTTCCAAATAAACCACAATTCATTAATAATGCAATTCTTTCCACTATTATAGTGGATGGTACAGCTCCATCCTGGGCAGTGTTTCCCCTACCATTGTTCAGGCCTGGCGGGCCGCCAGGCCAACGAGCGCCCCCGCCAGGCCAACAACCGGCCAAAAAAAAATAAAAAATAAAATAAAATACTGCGCGCGGGTGTCGCGCGTGCGCAGATGATGCCCCTAACGGTCAATCTGACAGCATTAAGTTAGATAATCATTAGCATGGCACCACCAAAAAAACTTAAAAGGGATGAAGGACAAAAAGATATTTCAAGGTTCTTCCTAAACACGGTGCCAAACGAGAGTACAGGTGGGGAAGAAGGGCGAGTGACAGGTGTGGAGGAACAAGTCGGAGGGGCAGAGGTGAGAGATGTCCGCGAGAGCAACCAACCGAGCGCTAGCAATAGCATCGGTGACCGAGATAGGGGCAGCAAACACCGAAAATCCGGCTGGGACCCAGACTGGCTTAAAAATCCCAAATATAGCCAGTGGCTATACCAGACTCAACATGGTAAGTTACAATTTGTTGTCATTTTTTATTTTTTTATTTAAAGGAAATATATAGCTTACATTAGCCGCGTTTACATGGACACATCTGACCGCATAGATTTCTATGCGGAACAGAAAATGATCATGTTTACAATTATCTGTTCGGCATAGATTCTATGCCGAATAGAAGAGTTGGTGTAGTCCGTTTTAATCGCCATGTATGCACTTATTCCGAATAGATTGGGGTTAAATTTAGAGCAGCCGCAGTAGTTCGCCATTGGTCCACTGAGTTCCGTCGGCACTTTTAAGCACACCGAACTTAACCGCTATCAAGGAAAGTGGATTTATTGCCTGATTCACGTCTTTGTTATCACTCCTTAAAAGTAGTCCGGTAAGCGTGTCCGGTTGCTTAGCGAGGGGACATGGGTGTTTATTAATGACGTGTTTGCGTATCGTAGTGTCCGCGCGCGTCCGAAATAACTGTAAATGAGTAGGCTACTACTAGTACTTTTGCAGGCTGAACGTTAAAAAACTTCTTAACTTAGAGAGATGGCATCTGCAGTAGTGCGCAATTGGACCTTCGAGGATTCCTGGTCACTAAATTCGCGTAAGACCACTCTCTCCCACCAGTCTTGGCTGCGGACTCGCATCCAAATTCCTCTTGTTTGCGGCGGAGCTTAGGGTAAATATAAAGATCTGACGAGAAATTGACGTTGCTGCGCTGTGCTGCTCCTTCTTAATTGAAGGAGCAGGCAGAGAAAAGCTCTCTCCTGCTGTGCTTTCATTAAAAGGGCTCAAAAGTCTGGTTCTGGAAGTAAAAACCCTATTCATTTTTCCCATTGAGAATTGGATTATTAGCCATAATATCATAACCATCCAAGCTCACCACCAGCTATCTCAATATGTATTGGTGCGTTATGCTCCTGTACATGAAATTAGTTTATATTAAATCAACTTTGTTTTTAGAAAAACACTGTTTATTCTCCGGCAGAAGAACTATACCACGAACCGATCGCGTAAATGCGACGTCTGATTGGTTCAGCCCGCCATTACCATAAACATTTTCAAATGAGGTTTTGAAGGAGAATTATTTTTTTTCGATAAAATTAAAATAAAATAATAATAGACTTTCTGAATTGAAATATTTTTCGTTTACAGGAATGTTCTGTCGCATATGCCGCCAGCATAAGCAGGCTGTAAAGAGAGGATCACCCCAAAGGGTGTTCATTGAGGTCCCCTCTCAGACGTTCAGAAAGGATGTCTTGGATACCCATTTGAGGTCAGAACATCACAGTGCAGCGTTTAAGGCCCACACAACTTTGGTTAAAGGTAAGATTTAATCTAATGATTTGATTTCAGTGAAAGAATTTGACAACTAGACTTTAATCACATTAATGTGAAACTGATGTGTAAGGGCTTATTTTGCTCTTTGTCCAGGTCACTCTGTCACAGCAGCTTTCGAGCCTGTGGTCGTTATTGAGCATGAGGCTGTGGTGGGTGCTTTCAAGTGTCTGTACTGGCTGGTAAAACACGAAATTGCCCACCACACTAACTATCCAGCTCTGCTTGAGCTAGCTGATCTGCTGGGTTGTGACTACTTTGCCAAACTGAAGGTAACTGTATAATATTAACTGGTAAACTGTCAACTGTATTATAATAAGACTTATATAATTTTAATTTTTGTATTTTTCTATATCTCTTTTATTTTCAAAGATAGGGAAATCCACCAACTATAGGTCCCACCGCATGGTTGATGAAATGCTGGAAATACTGGCTGGTGTTATAGAAGCACCAATCCTGCAGGACATTAGAAACTCCCAGGCTGTCGGGATCGAACTGGATGAGAGCACTGATGTTGCTGTGATTAAACAGCTGGATGTACATGTTCGGTAAAAAGATAATGTTTTCTTGTAACAATAATTTAACATAGTTTGAAAAATATATTGCAAGATCAAGCTATGTGTATTTATTTAATTTTAAAACTATTTTATTTTAGATACCTTGATAAAGAGGGAGTTCTTTTTAGCCAGTTTTTGGATTTGGTTCCCCTTCCTGATGGGAAGGCTGACACCATTGTGACTGCCATCCATAAAATCCTTGATCAGAAGGGCATTCCCAAGGACAAAATATTTGGTCTTGGGACGGACGGTGCAGCAGTCATGACAGGTATAAGATTATTGGACTTAAATATATTGTTTTTTTTGCAATTATACCCTCAAATCTTTTTTTCTTTTTAAAAATAGGACGCCATAATGGAGTGGTGAAACAACTCTGCGACACCATGCCATGGCTAGTCGCTGTGCACTGTGCTGCCCATCGTTTGGCTCTGGTCTGCAGAGATGCCTCAGAGAAAACAGCCTACATGAAGACTTTCAGGGACCACCTGCAGCATCTTCACCTGTATTTTTGTAACAGCAGCAACAGGACAGAAGTTTTGAAGGCAGCAGCCACAACACTGGGAATCGCTAATCTGAAAGTTAAGGTAAGACAAACCTTAATTTTTACAAGGAGGAAAGATTACAGAAAACTGTTTCATTGCACCAGATATTTCATAATATTTTCCCTGCAATAATGTATAGGAGGTCAAGGACACACGCTGGCTTTCTCAGCACCAGGCAGTGGCAAACCTGCAGAGAAATCTCCCTGCAGTGCTGACGGCCCTTGCAGAGGAGGTACAACACAATAAGTGCCCTGTGGCAAAAGGACTCTACTCCTTTTGTGCCACTTATCGTTTTGTAGCTGCATTGCACCTTCAGGCTGATGTGCTTCCTCATCTGGCGAGATTGTCAAAGATCTTCCAGAAGGAGGACGTTAATTTCCTCGCTGTGAAAGACCAGGTTAGATTATCCACTGTCCTTGTTCTAACTTTTTTTTTAATCTAAACAAATGATTTGATATTTTAAGATTATTTGGTTGTGCAGTTGTCACACTGCATACTAAATGTAACTTTGTTTTTCCCTCAGGTACCAGTCACAATTGCCTCAATCCAAAGGATTAAGGAGGCAGGTCACAACCAACCTCCTGGCTCAGCCCTGGCCAAACTCCACCACGACCTGAATGATCCCAGGGGGCTGGGAATGTTTAATATCAGGGCTGAAGAGGAGAGAGAGAGGAGAGGGCAGCAGTCCTCTGGCAGCAGTGACCAGCAATCATTTTGGGGTCGATTTTGCACTCAGGTATTTATTTTTATATTTATTTATATTAGCTAATTGCAACCTGACAGATACAACTATTTTGTACCACAATTATCATAGGATAACAAGTTTTTTTTTTAACAAACTAGGTGATGGAGCCATATCTGCTGCAACTTGTGGAGCAGTTGAACGGGCGTTTCCAGGAACTCCACATCCTTGGGGCATTTAGTGTGCTGAGCCCACAAGCAGCCAGGAAGCTGGATCAGGATGTGCCTGTGAGCCAACTGAAGACTCTCGCAAAAAAGTTCCACCCAATGGATGAGCAGACACTGCTGGAAGAGTGGTCTTCATTCAGAGAACATCTCACTACTGGCATTCTGAAGGTGAAAGATTTTTTTAAGAGCTAGCTTTGTCCCTTATCAAATTTCATCCTATATTAATGTTCCTTGTCAACTGCTCTATCAAACTATAGGACAAGAACCAGATGGATGTAATGAAGGAGCTGACCTCACAGTACGATGAGCTCAGTCAGCTCTACCCCTGTCTGAGCAAGCTTGCTGCAATTGGGCTCACTATTCCGCTCAGCAGTGTTAACTGTGAGCAAGATTTTTCCACTATGAACAGGGTAACACAACTCATTAATAATTTTAGCAAAGTAATTTCTACCTTTAGTCAAAATTTTAAAATCTAATGAACAAAGACAAAAACAAATCTTCACTTTTGGTAGGTGAAAACTGACCTCAGGAACAGGCTGCAGGGAGAGCACTTGGGGGACTGCCTGAAAATATCCATAAATGGGCCGCCTGTTGGAAACTTCCCTTATCAAGAGGCCATGGAGCAATTCTTCCAAAAGCCAAGAAAGATCAAGTGTAGCAACCAGCCATGCTCACTGTGTTCATAATAAAATAAGTGTATTGTAAATAAAATTAGTGTATTGTAAATAAAATTAGTTTATTGTTAATAACGTGTTTATTGAATCATTATCAACTTGTGATGGCGAAGCAAGTGTTTTATATGGAAATAACCAACAAATACTCTAGCATCCCGTGAAAAATGTATAACAAATCACACTATCAGCTCTTACCACCGGGCCTAAAAAAAATTCTAGGGGAAACACTGCTGGGGGAAACACTTAATCCTGTTGTTACTTTGAAAAATAATAAAATAAAATAAAAGCATCAATAAAGATCCTTCTACTGTATTGATAACTAGAAACATTATATGGCTTAACCCTGATGACAACATCAACTGCCTCACAGTGGCAACATAAATATATCCTCTACATAAACTTTGGGAAAACATTGAATTGACACACTCAATATGCCAACATTTGATTTATCAGCTAGAGCTCTGGATTCATAGGCCATTGATCAGATGAGGCCCCAGCTAGCCGTCAGCTAGCCTCAGATTGATTGGTTTCAGTTTGTTGGCGAATATATGTATCGCTTAGCTATTTCTACAGAGAAACACTCGGGAAAGTTAGATTTTACCACTGACTTAAGATAAATAAATTATCAAGGATTTAAAATGTTCTACCATGTGCCCTAAACAACCTAGAAGGCAGGCAACATCTCATGAGTGCACCATGACCTGATAAATTAGTAGACAACCTTCTGTTAATCTTCTAATCCATATTACTCATAGGGCTCCAAGCTCAAACAGACAAAAACATCACCTGTAAACATTAACACAGATTAACCAAATTTCCCAAGATTCTTGATCGATACCGATTAATCCTGTGTTGTTGTGACATATATTAACTTGTTTAGATGTGACCCTTGACCATGATCAGTCAGTTGTTAAATTATGAGTAAGGATTATTTAATCTTTGCTTCAGTAGAAAAGGAAATCACATTGTTCCAAGTTAAATTACAGGAAATGTGATGAAAAGGCCTTTTAGTCTTCCACTGCTTTGTTCCATATGAATGTAAATGAGGCAGGAGTGAATCATTTCCAGCTCTCATATCATGAGGATAAGGGGAACACCTGTTTCATTAGGAAACTCACGAAGAGGAAAACCTCTGGGATTTTGAGATACATATAAAGACCTCGCATTCTCCTCCCAAGTTGTCTCACACAGCGGACTATATTGGATTCCTAACTCACGGTTTCTGCAGAGCTGCAGCCAGAGACAAGGATAAGTATGACATTGGTATTCTGTGTAGACGAACTGAGATGTTATCTCTATGATCACAAGGCTAAAGCCTCTCTGAGGGTTGGAAATGGATCACAGGACCAATTCCATTACATTTCTGACAGTCATTTCTGCAGAAAAGATTTATCTGTAGTTACTGGCTGACACACCCTAAAACTGCGTGTTTATTTTTTACCACTCATTCCCTGAAAAAGACACATCAACATATAAGGAAAGACTCAACAACCGGAATGAGAGAAGACAAAGGGGGAAAACAGTAGACAGACTCACTCCGTTTTAGCAAAAATAACAGGAGTTGAACAGAATACTAAGTGTTAATTAAGGCTTCAGGAGAACATGTTTTCCATGAATGTCTTAAACTGGAGGCAGATTATATAAGATGTTGCTGTTTTAAACTTACCTGACTGTGTAGCTAGAATATTTTGTGGTTCTTTTGATCTTGTTTTTGGTTGTGCTTTTAACTTTGCTATATGTTTTTATCTGTGCTGCTGCCTATCACAATTCCTGGTTAAATAAAGGTTAAATAAAAGTGCGAACAGAAATCTGTGAAGTGTGACAGAAATGTTTTGAGGTTCATTTTATTTATATAGGATATTATTAGTATTATTACTATAATTCTTATTCTCATTCAAATGTTAGACTGAATGTCACAGTGATGTCAAAACACAATAATTTCTGGAACAAAAAATAGTCCAACAAAATGTATGATTGTGTCAGGCCTAACTTAATATTGTACCAAGTAAGAGGTTTCCTTCTTTGGTTTACAGCTTTTATTCCCTGAGAATTTCCTTCACATCCAGGCAAAATTTATATTGTACAATGAAATATCGGCACCAATATTGATTCGAATTGGAAATCCACCGATCAATACGTAATGAAATACCTGGTCCTCTCACCTTGTAGGCCATCAGGCTTTTGGGCAAGACAGAGAACAAGAGATTGCCTGCAATGCTCAGGAGACAAATGGACTGCAAGTAGCTAATTTTGGGAAGTCAGATTTCTTCAGTAAAGAAACGTGTTATGGTTTGGTCAATCTCCCAGATCTTGCTTCAACCAACCGAATATTGATAATATTCCATGAATCCTTTATGAACTGAGCAGGCCTGGCCTCCTTCTCTTTTCTCAGTCTCTGAGAGCATTCTGCCCTTCTTGTTCTGAACAGATAACCTCAAAGAACTCACTGGAAAGATTGTTTTTGTGAGTAATGGCTTTTTTGAACTGCTTATTGAGGGTCATGATTTCCCTACTCGGATACAGTATCTCAGCCTCCTGTTTGGCCATTTTCCAGGTGTTCCCCTGGTACCCTTCCTCTCCTTACAGCTGAAGCGTTCTCTGGTCATTTTGTTGTCGTGCTATCAATTTTCTTCTTGGCTGTTCCTGCTAATGTGGCCTCTGCTCTCTCCCTGACAAGGTTTGGGGTCTAGTTGTTTCCATCCTGTGCTGACATTCGCTGGGGGCCATTTCATTTTCTCTCTCGCAGGCTTGGTGCCTTGGGTAATGTTAGCAGAGCTCCTCTTCTGGCTTTAGAAAATGAAAGGGGGAACTTGCCTAGTGGGCCTTTTATGAGTGGCTGAATAGCCAGACAAAAATCCCTCCAAGAAGCAAAATGTCTTAACATTAAATCGCACAAGGATGAGGAATACTTTACTGGCAATATGAAAAATAAAAATGTATAATGGACAGGGATTTATGTGGCAGTACAAAGTGTATAAGAAACAATAGACGCAAGCTAGGATTATTTCACAATCACATTTGCACAGAACATGGACATACAACACAGGAGGTTTATTGCTTTGTACCTAGTGATCATTCTGTCACTTTATCTCTACCTTATCCTTTTTTTTATTGTCAATATTCTCGAGTATATGATTTTTGCTTTACACTTTTAAGACGCAGACCTCCACCTCACCATAGTTATTTTCTTCTCATCCCTCCACTGCTTGTCTTATACTTCTCCCTCCCCGCAATGTAAAGCTACTTAACAGGATCTTAACTCCACTGATAAACAACAGACTAGTGATTCCCCCATCAATCAACAGCCCTCCTTCCCTGCTCTGGGTCCTTGCAATTTCTCAGTCCTCTCAGCTCTGATTTACTCCCTTCCTTACTGTCAGGCTTATTCTCTCCTCGCAGCTTTCTCTCTTCACTAAATCTGTGCTGCGTCAGCTTCTCTCCTCCCCTGCTCTGTCTACATGTTGGTCTGAGATAGACTTCTGTTTAACTTCTCCCAGCCCTCATTCCACACAAACACCACTCCTTCACATTTGCTTCTCAGCCTGAGAAGGGAGAATTCTCTTAAGATTGTATGTAAATTAAACACACTCCAATATGGATGAGAATTCCTCATCCATATTAATAGCAACTTCAATATCAATCTGACAAAAATCTAATAAGAAAAAGGAAATTAAGCAACAGAGAGGATAGCCTGTGCATATTATGAATAACAAGCTTTCCTCAAAACCTTTTATAATGGCTGTTAAATACAAGGAAAAAAAAACATGTAACAAAAAAAAACAATACTATTCTACGCAGTAAAAACTGCTACCTTGGGCTGTTCATACTGCACCATGCCTCCTCCATTAGATGTTAAAATTAATTATTGGGATGAAAACTGCCAAAATCAATCATCAATTTACTATTTGAAAGGAAGTGGTTTTAGCCTGCAGCCTCTGTTTTCAAAGAATTAAATCAAGTAAAACTTCTGATATTACATTTCTGAGCCAACTTAATCACTGCAGTACAAGGGAAGAAGAGCAAGAAACAAGAGACAGCCGCAAATAATTGGAGGATATTCTACAGCAGACACAGCTTTTCTGCTTCTTCAGCACACTCTGTATAAGGGACAATTTGTAATCCCGTCTAAAACCTTGCTGTGTTCATCCATCTCATTGAGGATACAGCTCAAGTTATTCATTCTTTTCGGAGGGCTGTAACTACAGTGGCATGAGTGAGGTGTCTACACTACTTCAAAACATTTGAAGGATAAGTCTTGGGTTTAAGTTTAAGTTCAGAGTTTGCGTTGGGTTATAGTTATATAATGGCTGAGGTTAGGCATTCAGTTGCAATGGTTAAAGGTTAAATACACACTCCAGTGCTGATAAAAGCATCTATCCAAGAATATTGAAAAAATGCTTAAGAAGAGTTAGAGAGCAATGACTGAAGGGGTCAAGGCCCTGTGGCTATGAACTACAGAACGAGAGGGTCAGGCATCACAGGGGAATGATGACTGCATTAGCGGGACAACATAGAAAGCTGCTAAGTGTATCATGGACAAAGATGTGGCGCTCTTAAACAGACTTAAAAACCCAGAAAAATCTGCTTAACTCTGTTTCTCTGCTGGATACACAGGGAGTGTGGTGATTATTTGTTAGTTACTAGAAGTACATATATAGCCTATGAAATAACTTTCTGTTTGGGCACATGTGTGCTAGCATGGCTAGAAGCTCTATTCTGAGAGGCTCTTCAGAAGGGGAGTAGCCACGGTCTTTGTCATCATTAGTAAGACTGTCCTACAGCCCTAAACATCTTGTCAAGCTATGCATACATCACAGTTATCGGCAGTCCCATGTGTTGTATTTACTCCCTGTCCAAGTGTCCATACAAGACTAGAGAACTAAATTCATATGTGGATGTGATTGAGAGAGAGGGAACAGATTATGGCAGATGACACCTGGACTTTTTCCAGAAAAAACTAATGAAGTTCAATTTTAACAAAAGCCAATTAACCATGAAATGACATGTTTCTACGACTAATGACCGAGGAGGAGGACTAAGCCACACACATAATATCTTTCCTCCCACGGAAAATAGTCTCTGCTGCTTTCATACTTGGCTTTTAGAACCCAATAGCAAAAGCTTGTTTAGATACCGATATTGCATCAATGGCATTACAGCTAAACAAGGCACGGGATTGGATGGTTTACTGCCCCTACTTTAGGAGATGTTGCCGCAGTGTGTGCAGTGCATTATAACAGACACGACTAATCGATAACTTAATAAGTTGCCAACTATTTTTATACTCGATTAAATCGATTAGTTGTTGCAGTCCTATAAATCTATGAGGCAGTTGTTTTAATGCATCGCAATGCGTACATGCACGACTCTGCATCAATGCATAGACAGAACATAATCGATTCATGTTTTCCACTTTGTTCACTTTTTTAGCGATGTCCCAGAACTGCATAATTTTAGCCACCACTGCTTCAGGATCAGGACCGACACAAAATAAAGGTCAGGTTGTCTTTTACCGTGTCTCCTGTCTGAGTGTCCTTCCACCTCCCACTGACCTGCGCTCACTTTACACTTTAAATATAAACACCGAAACTAAGCTCTGTCCACTTTTATAGACTGACGGTTAATTAATTTTTTTATTGAAAGTCTTATTTTGTAAATACAGCACACCTTTATAACAGTAATAGTCTAAAATGTTCTTCTAAATACATTTTTAAAGCACAAATCATGAGGCTAGTGAAGATGCACACCTCGAGTAGTCAGTGGTAAAAAAAAAAAAAATCATGTATAGAAATAAATTTCGATACTCTTATAATTGAAAGGTGCCTAGAGATACCCGACCTGATATGTCAGTGGATGATAACATGTGCAAAACATTTTGAAGGCTCCACCACACATTTCACATATCAGATAGTGTCCTCAAGCCCTGTATAGAAGCATACATTTGTCATATTTGTCCGCTCATTAAGCAGGTATTACCTTTGATTTGCCAAGTATCTAGTTTAAAATGTTCTTCATCAAGAATGTTCTAATATGTTGATGCAATCATAGGACATTTGGCTAGGCTAATATAGTTATTGCAAAAAATTACACAAAAGCACAAAGATTAGCAAAACCCAATTACTGGCCTGGATTGTTCTTTTTGGTTTCTGCTGTGTTTTCCTTATCTTAAGAAGACAATGATAGGCCTTCTTAACATGCCAGCACTGCCTTCGGGAACAAAATGGACCCTGTCCATTCATACATCCATCCATCCATCCATCCCTTTATTTATTGCTCCTGCTTATTCAGGTCCACGCTATGATGGCAGCAGGTCCTTTTGTCTGCCCTCCTCTTCCACCTTTTCGGCATTGGGCCTTGGGGATCCCGAGATGTTTCCTTGCCAGAAATTATATGTGATGATGTTCTAGATGTGCTTCCATTTTGACCTGTCCACAATAACTCCACAGGGAGCTGTCCTAGAAACATCCTGATCCATGTCTGAACTGTGTTTATTGACTGCATTCAATGCAAAGAAGCACTGGTTGCAAACAAAGATTCTCCTTGATATCTGAGCCTGATACAGTTTGGCATCGCCAAACCCAATTTGCATTTGCAACCCCTCAGTTCATTTTTCATTTCAAGGGGGCATTTTCAGTAGTTGCAAAGCAGAACATCATACAGTGTTTCTTTGTTTTTATTTTAAAGAAAATTAACCATCCAGTAATACTGTCTCAATAGCGGATTAAACAATCCTCTCTCAATCAGTAGTAGCCATCTTGGTTGTTAATGACAAAGTTTCAGCAGCACTCCCATTGCTCATCTCTCATCCAAGCAATTTTTGATTAACCAGTTTCAGGACGGGTGGCAAACAATCTGAATGGGAGGGGGGCCAGACCCATATAGTAGATAGAAAAAAATAAAAAGAGCTCAATGTTTGGTCTGATTTCCACGATAAACTTCTTATCCTCATTAACACCCTTATTACCCTACATCTAGCATAATGTGACTGCTTGTATCTACAATCTCTGTTTCCTACACTATAGCCAGAGTTGATAATGACCGAAATTCCTTCCTAACTTATTCACTCAGTCTCTAACAGGCAGTTTACGCATCTAATAGGCAAAGGAAATCTGTGGTTATCCTGCATGAGACCTCATTAAACCCAAATCAGTTCAAAACAAAATACCAAAGAAAAAGAAGAACCAAAACATAGCACAGTATTTGATGAGCTTTTTTTTAAAGTTTTGTCAACGGTTTAATTATGCCCCTCTTATTATGTTTTCAATTGATCCATGAATATATTTTGCTAAAGAAAAATTAAAAACACATGTTTTACATCTATAGACATCACACATTTCTCTGAAAAAAAGCACTAATGCAATTCTGGCCTCTTGTCCACATGTATATGATGTTGTAAGTCACTAAAATTGAGATTTCCTTCCAAAGTGTAGAATTTTCAAAAACGCTGGTTGCAGTGTATCCAAAATATCTTCAGTAGTGTATTAGTCTGTTATCCAAAAACTAACCAGCTTTCTATATATTATTTAGAGATAATTGTAATCACAACCATTTAAGATATTAAATAACTTCAAATATGGAAATAAAGGGAAACTTAGTGTGCTATACCTTAAATATTGGGCTTTGTTTAACTCCCATAACTTGCAAAGGCTATTCAGTTCATCAACTACTAACTAGGGCTGAACGATTTGGGGAAATAATCTAATTGCGATTTTTACCCAAAATATTGCGATTGCGATTTAATATGCGATTTTTTTATTTTATCCTCTTTCCCCCCCCCAAAAAAACCCGTAATGAATGATTTAAATATGACCAACACAATATTAGATACATTTACTGTACAATATTCTTTCCCACATTTTTATTTAACTTCTCATTACAGAAACAAGAACAACAAATCGGTGTGCATTTAAGTAATTTAATCAAAGTCATTGTAAGTATTAACACAAGCCATGCACTTTTTAAAACCTGTGTGCAAAATTTACCATGTTGAGAATTTTTTTTTTTTAATTATAGGTGTGTTACTGCTCCCAAGTCAGTAACATTGCCAGTGTTGGGAAGGATACTTTCAAAACCCTTTCCGTTACAGAATATAGAATACATGCCTAAAATGTAATCTGTAACGTATTCCGTTACATTAACTAATCTGAGTAACATATTCTGAATTATTGGATTACTTCCACATTGAATTGCATTTTATAAGTGTTGGAATGCGGCGTTGTTATAGTCAGTGGAGCAGCAGCAGTTTAAGCTCTGTGTCCGCGGATGCGGCGGGCCAGCTGGATGTGCTGGAAGGGCAGCTTGCGGATCAGCAGCTCCGTAGATTCCCGTTCATGTCCGGGTGGTCGTGCAGCGGTATGGAGGCGCCGGGCCTCAGCAGGAACCCCCCATGCTGAACACCCCCGTCTCGCAGATGTGCATGTAGGTGATCGGGGGGCTCTGGAGCCGCGCCGCCCCGGAGCTCGGCTTGCTTTTCCGGGGAGCGATTTTCATGTCCGCCGCCCACACCGCGGTCAGCACTGAGATGAGCTCGCTTTGTGTGTCCGACACGTCGGCCGAAGACTTTGGGACCCTGTAGAAGTGTAGGTGATGCAGGCTTGCTTCGCTATCTTCTGGATCGGAGGAGTTTTGTGGTCCCGCGGCATTCTTGCTGTGGGTGAGGAGAGTATCCCAGAGCCCTACTCTCTTTCGCACGTTTTAATCGCGCACGTTGCAATTAGAAAATCGTGTTTTATCATATCGCGATTTTATCGCAAATGCAATTAATCGTTCAGCCCTACTACTAACCCTAACTTATGTTAAGCTACTAAATTTTTTGTTCTGATTCTTTAGTACTGGGAACCAAACATTTCACCCTACAGTAGCATGATTCAAGAAAAGCTGATTCTTGGCTGAAAAAAGCAACCGTCAACCTAACCGAGATGAAAAACAGTCTATAAATAATGACACTTAGTACAATGCCATTAGTGTGCTAAGAAAAGTATCAACTGAGGCATATACACACACGTTGAGAGCCCTGTGAAGCAGCTGATTAATATCATGGGAATACAGCAAGAATTTCCCCAAAAGGATAACGTGTCAGTGCAGGAAATAATGGTTTGGTGGATGACTGTGTGTGAAAGAATGAAAAATAAAGAACAACTGGATCATGTGCTCACATTCTGAGAGCAAAATTGTTTAATTGCGTTTAATAATCAATGATTAGATCAAATTGACTGATCGTTTTTCATATAGAAATAGCTGATCATTTCAGAAAAAAGGGCATCAGTGGTCATCTCCACTAATAGAACCCCAATAGAATTATCTGAATTACCAAGAAAAGAACATGAATGCTCCAATAAAGCCTAATTAATAAAGCACATAGTAGAGGTTTGTTTAGAGTAAAATGCATTGGTGTGCGTTTAAATCAAACAAAAATAAGAGGATAGCAAATTACAATCCCCAGCCCAATATAGATTTGAGCTCCCGTGCAGTTTAGGAAACACTATATAAATGAAAAGCTGACCCATGGGAATCTCTTTAATTACATAAAATAATTGCAAATCTGTTTCCCCAAACACCAAATCAGATAAACCATTTTAACTGCAGGCCTGCTCTCCGATATCAAGCCAAACAATTATCAGTGATATGCGTAAACATCCTAGCAAATGCACTCCAGCTCCTCAAGTGGCCAGCATAGTGATATACAGGGGGAGGTTCAGATTTAGAAAGAGACAGAGAGCGAGAGAAAGAGAAGGATGGCAACAATTAATAAATGTAAAAGGTTGGTTTCAAAGAGGACAGTTAAACAAAAAAATGCAAACAGCGAGGTAGAATGAGAGGGAATTACAAAAGCATCACTAAACTGTTTATTTGGTGGAGGTATAAAGCCGCTCATGCACTATTGAAGTAGCAGACTCCTGCAGGGATATCGAAACAAATAAACACTCTACGAGCCTCTCCACATCACACAGATGTGAGAGTACTGCAGGCACTACAATGTGAAGTGGCAAAAACAATGTACCAACAAAGCCCCACAAAGGCCTTTGGTTTATCGAGGCCATCAGTGCGGAAGTAAATTTACGTCAGCAAGTCCTTGACACACTTTTGATTTGGCTCCTCTCAAATGCACTGTGAGACAGTTCATGGGGGACAAGTACCAGGGGTCGGTATACACCTGCATTATACATAACCATACCAGACTGTGCTGAAAATTAACGCTCTCATAAATGATAAAGATTAAAAAAGAGTTGATCATGCATTGTTCTACGAACAATTTCTGAAAATCATGATTGATTATTCTCTTCATGATCCACGCAAATTTAAGAGCTGTACAGTTAAATAGAGATGGAGCATGTTAAGACACGTGTTACATCTCAGATAATTTGGTCACATTTGAATGTAGTAAAAGAAAATGTGAGAAGAATGTGCATGTTTATCATTGTTTAATGATAGAAACCACCGGTCGGTCGGTCGGTCGGTCGGTCGGTCTCTCGCTCTCTCGCTCTCTCTCAAACTTTGTAACTCTGGGTTAAAACAACATAATTTGATCTTCATGGAAACAAATGTCGTGTTTATTTGCAAACAGAGCAGGGAAGTGAGATTTCAGCACAAGTGGCGACAGCTCTTCCATAATTGCAATCGCTGATACTGGTGTCCGTCCCTGGACATGCGTTTGCTTGTCTGACAATATATCTCTCAACCCTACTGTGAGTCATGTTTTTTTTTTTTCCTGATTGATCCTTTTAACTTCTTCCCCCAGTTATCTGTTTGCCTGTGATTCATGGATTAATTAACAGTGTAACCCTTGTATGCTCTGCCTCAGATCACTGTTCCCAGATTACCTGGTGTGCCTGCCAGCCTTCGTTTGTATCCAGAGTTATCGGAGGACTCCAATCCTCTCCGGTGCCCTGCTCCACCAACAAGGTCTCACTGCCGCAAATACTTTAAAAAAAACTTAACAAACAACACTGTGTAAGCTTTTAATCCTTCTAAAAGCCTGAGTCCTACATTTGGCTCCAAAGAAAACAAGATCTTAACTTAACTGCATCGATCGATATTAATTTCTTATTTAAAAAGCGTGGAGCGCAGCAGTCGCCAAATGGTTACAACCCACTTGCATCACCACATATTCAATGTTTGTGGCTGGGTACCTTTGTTGCATGTCACTACCCTTTCTCCTCCGTTTTCCCTGACTGACACTTTGAGATGTCAGTAGTGGCAGAAATAAACTTGGCAGTACTCTCAAGTGGACAAACTATGTAATCACAAAAAAAGTAACTATTTGCTGGAAATCCACATTACATAATGTATGCTGTTTACACTGGTAGTGATCTATCTGCTACAGACATATCCATAAAACCCATTCATATATATATATATATATACACAAACAACATTAATGACAAACAAGTTTCATAAATGACAAGGATGTCGAGCAATGAACAAACTAATGCATAACTGTGATCATGTTTTTCTTCATACTAAATAAGAAAGAGGGGAATGCTTTCTTTCTTATTCTCTTTTTTTTTCTCTATCACAATTTTTAATGAATAGTTGTTTACAAGTTTTGCCAGAGAGAGATTGGGGTGGATGATGGCACATGGTGGAAGTGGTGGTTTGGGGTGTTAAGATAAAGACATACTTATAGATACATCTTCACCCACAAGACCGTAAATGCCCACCCACTGTCTCCTGGCAGGCTAAAGTGTGACACGATGAGCAGTTAAGGGAAAGAATACCAGCTTTGTGTGAGAGCATATGCTTGAGGTGAAAAGAGAGAAACAGAATTCAGACGGTCTGCCTCAAGCCTGTTCCTGTGGTTGTGCAGTCAGTGACACCTCAGGAAGAGCAAGAGCGAGAGAGGATGGGGGTAGTGTGTCAGTTGACTGTGGTGGACAAACACTGACGGAGGCACAATCAGCTCTTTGACTTTGCTGTAAGGCAGGCCAATCGTACTTCCTTTAATGGAAACGTTGTCATTTGTAAGCTGTATCAGTATTTTTTATTAATAAATGTTATTTAAATATAAACCTTGGTGAAATTACTTCAGATAGTATATCAGTACTTCCTGAAAATGTTTTGCACATTTTAACACAACAATAAAACTGTCTGACCGTTGGTTGGCTTTGGTTTGCTCGTTAGAATGGGAACAAGCTGTTAACTGGACTACAGAATTATACTACACACACACAGCCAAAACTATGACATTGGGAGCCTATGAAGATGGTAAAAACTACCCACTGACACTGGATTACTTTTAGTGCTGCTAATGGAGAGGGAATGAGGGAGAGAGGCAGAGAGGTAGAGAGAGAGAGCAACAGACCAACAGACTGAAAAAGCGAAAGCAAGACGATGGCAGCATAAAGTTCGACAATGAGGCAAAAGCTAGAGACCTTATATGATATTATGATTACCTAGAAAAGCAATTTGGTTTCATTTTTAAATTGTGGCAGGAAATATTTGTCTACGTAAATAATGGAAACACCGAGTGGTACTACATGAGTTTTGAGAAGATTCGCAGCTAACAAACACACATCCACATGCATGGACGACACAGAATTCCCTTAGGAGCACTCACAGAGAGGGTAACGGATGCGATCATTGCCCACCAGATACCATGAATCACTGCTTCAGTTCCCCTGACACAAGACACTCACAAGGCCCAGCACTTCAAAGTACCACATGCAAATCAAATAGGCTATATCCCAGTTGGTTTGAAAGAAAATCTGCAAACTAGGGCGTATTCATATTCTCTGTCCAAGGTTTGTAATTTAACTCTTTTTTAGATTAACTGGGATGAAGAGGTTGGCATCCTTAATGTTCTACCAAGTTCATCAGAGTTCATATCACCAGTTTTTTTTTCTTTGTTTTGTAAGTGTCATAGAGTAGCTCAACGTTTTCCCTACAGAAGAAATACGATTTATGTACAGCAATAACAGCAATAACTAGTCTAATATCCAATATCAGATTGCATGTAATTTTCGCAGAAAGAAACTCTCAGCAGGCAACACAAAAAATTCAGTCTATCTTTTTTCGTCAGAATACAGAAATCCCATTCTCTGAGTGTGTACTATTGCTACAAAATATAACAAATAAGTGACATATTCAGTACGTTTTCAGTTAAGCAGCTGTGGACCGTGAACAGTGGCCTTGAGAACAACGACAAAGGCATTGGAACCCCCTGTACACCCACTGTTGAGGATTCAAAACAATGTGCTCACACATATGAACACAAACACCCAAGCGCAGCCACAGAAGGCTGATTCAGGATCTTGTTGTCCTCTGTGGGCAACAGTAATACGGATGTTTGTCCTACCTTTTCTGAAGCAGCAGCAGGGTTTGTCTGATGAAGGCCACTGGTGTCTACACATTCAGCCCCATCTTATAAGAAATAGAGGACATGTTAACAGTTTGAAGTTAAGGATTATCTCAGAGTGAAAATGGAGAATATCAAAAGAAAGACAAATAATTAATTATCAAAATAAGGAAGTCCGGGAACTTTTGTGTCGGGTTTTATGGCTACTAAGAAATCTCCTATTTTCTACAAAACATACGTGTAGACGTGTGGATTCATATGACATCCACTGGCTGTCTTTATTGCTACATTAGCTGGATATGGCACATCCTCCCTCCCAGCCTGGAATAACTGTCAACCCACCGACAAGATGAGAGGAGAGGTATAAAAATAAAGCCCTAAAGGGATGATAGTGTGGCATCTTCAGCATGATTAGGCATTCACAACTAGACAAGCCAAATCAGAGGTAATAGGGTAGACACCAATGCAGCAAGCAAAGACAAATGAGAGAAGAGACGGGAGATGTGAGGGGAGGGAGTCAAAGCTCATTTGCCTGCAGTGAACACATTATTTTCCATTTAATGTGACATACACAACTGATTTATACAATTTATAACAAACCAGAGCAGATGGACATTACTTTTCCCTTAATAAAGAAAATTCATTTTTGCTGCCAATTGTTGCTACACACCCCTGCACACATGCAGGCACTTGAAATGTGGATTAGCTCGTGTTCCAACATAACACACAGGTTTCCCTTCTCTACCCTCCATCAGAGGGTGAAATGACATGATACCTCTGATCCTGTTAGAGCTTAAAAACATTTTATTAGGCCTCAGTCGTGCTTTTAATGTCTCTCACTCTCACTGGTTGCTCAGCCCACACATCAGGAGGGTTATTTAAAAATGTTTTTGAAATCTTGCATAGTGTCAAATAACTAACTGTGTGATGTGGTGTTGAATCGTTTTTGATTTGATTTCCAAATGATTTCTTCTGTCTGACTAGGTTACTGCGGCACCCATTACAATACAACCTATTTAAAAACAGAGCAGCTGTTTTACTAATATCATGTATACTGCAGTAGGTTTGTGCCAATAAACTTTATGAAATGTATAGTAATACTAAATCAGTATGCTATGGTAATCCACTCATATGTTTCGATGTAAATAAGCTTTTTACATCGATGTTACATTTTCTTTACCAGCTGCTGTGAAGTTCTATTTGGAAAAAAATAAACAGTGAGTGTGACATTAATCAGCATGAGCCACACTGCTTCTTAACTTCATTTTGTTTTATCAGGTAACTAAGGCAATATAAATAGCTTTTTTATGTCTTCTGGGAACAGCTTAAACTTTCTGTTCACCGAACAAATGAAAATTTACTCATTATCTCTCCTGGTTAGGTGAAGTGATTTCAACAAAACACTTTTTGAGTTTCAGGGGTAAACAGTGTTGCAGTCGATCCAATACGATTGAAGGCTTAAAACTAGGGCTGAACGATTAATTGCATTTGCGATAAAATCGCGATATGATAAAACGCGATTTTCTAATCGCAACATGCGCGATTAAAACGTGCGAAAGAAGGTAGGGCACTGGGCTGCTGTCCTCACCCGCAGCAAGAATGCCGCGGAACAACAAAACTCCTCTGATCAAGAAGATAGCGAAGCAAGCCTGCATCATCTACACAGGGACCTAAATTCTTCGGCCGATGTGGCGGACTCAGAGAGCGAGCTCATCCTGCTGCTGACCGCGTTGCGGGCGGCGGACCTGAAAATCACTCCCCGGAAAAGCAAGCCGTGCTCCGGGGCGGCGGGGCTCCAGAGCCCCCCGGTCACCTACATGCACATCTGCGAGACGGAGGTGTTCAGCATGGGGGTGTTCCTGCTGAGGCCCGGCGCCTCCATGCCGCTGCAGGACCACCCGGACATGAACGGGAATCTACGGCGCTGCTGATCCGCACGCTGCCCTTCCAGCGCATCCAGCTGGCCCGCCGCATCCGCGGACACAGAGCTTAAACTGCTGCTGCTCCACTGCCTATAACAACGCCGCATTCCAACACTTATAAAATGCAATTCAATGTGGAAGTAATCCAAGTATTCAGAATACGTATATAGAATATAGTATCCTTAACCAACACTGGAAATGTTACTGACTTGGGAGCAGTAAGACTATAATTTAAAAAATGTTTTTCTCAGGACGGTAACTTTTGCACACAGGTTATAAAAAGTGCATGCCTTGTGTTTATACTTACAATGACTTTGATTAAATTACTTAAATGCACACTGATTTGTTGTTCTTGTTTTGTAATGAGCCGTTAAATTAAAATGTGGGAAAGAATATTGTACAGTAAATGTATCTAATATTGTGTTGGTCATATTTAAATCATTCATTATGGTTTTTTGGGGGGGAAAAAGAAGATAAAATAAAAAAATCGCATATTAAATCGCAATCGCAATATTTGGGGAAAAAAATCGCAATTAGATTATTTTCCCAAATCGTTCAGCCCTACTTAAAACACAGTGTAAATGAACTCGTTTGGAGTCGAGTTTGAATCTCTGGGCTTGCGGACACTTGGATGACACCACACTAGCAGTATGGAGGAATGTTATGTTTTTTCTGTTGTTTTATAATATTGAAGTCGCTGAAACAATCTTTACCCCTGAAACTCCTGAAGTGTTTTGTGGACTCAAACACTTCACCCACCCCCTCCATTGGCATAGTGGTGAGTAGATAATGAGTGGATTTAAATTTTTCTGTGAACTCTCTCTTTAATGCTGTTCTGTTAGGCAAGTTTATGTTATGAAAATGCTCCATCTGCATTCATATATTGTATTCATACTAGAATAAGCTGTTACGCATATTTGCACCACGCCTATCCCCAGCTGCAATTTTGCTATTTGCATGATCTCATTACATTGATGTCAGTTTTGAATTGGTTAAAGTCCTCATCAGTCAGTCTATATAGCCATTAATGTGAGGTTAACGAATTTGTGTTGTCAATATGATGATTTAGGCAGCAACGCTATCGGAGGTCAGGTGGGACATCAGATCTGATCATTTCTGTTGACATGCTGATTAAATGTTGTTGAAGTCTTGACTATAGCTTTAACTCTCAATATTTTCAGAATGTTTGTTTACTATTTAAAACTATGTTTGTTGATAGAGGCTGTATGGAGTAACGCATCCTGTAAATATTTTCTCTCTGTGAGGCTAATAATTTGTGTGTATTTGTCTTTCGGTGTGTATACACTGGATGCTGCTGTCAAATTGCGATGTACAATCTCTTTAAAGCGGCAGAACAGCATATTAAACAGGAAGCTTATCTCAAGGATTTATACCCCCAGTTACTCTGTACACAGGAAGTTTAAATGTATATCTACAGATTTATGAGGACAGGGGAAAATAAAATTAGAGCAGCATTGCATTTTTGTCCATACACATGGCAGAGAGAGCCCTGCATGACACTAACTCATACGAAATATACAGTCACTTTAAGTGAGTAAAGTATTGCATGAATATAAATTAACTTCTTCTTTGAGCTAAACTTAAAAACAAAAAACGTTCAGCCCCTAATAATTATTGTTTCTCAGGTTTAATAATTAAGTTCTGACCAAAGAAAGACCACAAGTTTGCTGTCTGAGTATTTGTGCCTTCCTGTTATTGATTTAATCAGATCTGTACTCAATTTAACCTCTGCAGAGTTTAGCAGGAGCAGTTATGATTTCAGTTACACATAAGCTTTCTATCCAAACTACGGGCTGCCTTCGTGTGTGTCAAAAAGCCAGAAACTGATAAGGCAATGCTTAAAATACTGTAACGAAACTAAACAATGACTGTAACAAAACTAAACCAACTAACTAAACGTCTCAGGATTAATGTTGTTTATTAAACAATTCTGCCTGAACAAAGCTTAGTGTCCATAGAAATAGTTGTAAATATTATATTTCATGCCAAGTCAAACTCATCTTCAGCAGATCCCTGGTAGTTGTGGTTCTTCTCCAGTCATGTTCCATTTGGTTCAGCTTTATGATATGGTTTAATAATGCCATTTTCATAATTTATCGGAATTTCCAGAAACGCTACTTTCGGCCAGATTAAATTCATACTTGGCCAAACTTTGTGTATGGAAAAACCTTTGAAAAGGCTTCTCAGTGCATTTCAGACACTGCCTGTTTTTTTCCTTCTGTAAAAGATCAAATGTGACAAAAACCCAGAAAATAAAAGTTTTATACTTTTTTCTCATATATAATCTCTGTCAGTCTAGACAATACCATTACAGAAAGCGATTGAGTTTGGACATTTGATTATATAAGAAGGCTGCTCAGTCTATAAACAATGGTCTGTTACTTCTACAGCTGACATTCTGTCACAGTATCCATGTTTCTTTCCGCCACTATTCTTGGTTGAATGTAGTTTTTTATGTCAATGATTTATATGCTTCTGTAATACTCTGAGAGAAACACTATTTACAATACATATAAATATTGTTTCATAGAAGAAATACAAGAAATGCCATGTACTGTCCAAAGTATACAGGGTCTAGTCCATGAGTCAAGTTTAATTTACTGTATCTGTGTCACTTTTTATAAAGAAGAACTCATCTTCTTCAAGAAAGGGATATTGACTGACTGGTTGGAAGTTAATGTGTAATGGCAGATGTCCTCATTTATGTTGACTATGGAGCAGCTCTATATTTTGCAATATGCTTTAGTGCTAGTTTCTGACTTACACTCAGTCAGTGTCGATGCTCGTACAAAGCAGAATAACGTTAATAATATTTTAAGGTCGAATATACTGTATCAAAAGCCAGCAGATAAGAAAGAGGTAATCACTCAGAGCTTTTAATCAGTCACAGCTTTGCAAAATATCCACCACATCTCTGTGGTTGTGCAGTAAAGACGATAGTGAGTGTAAAGTGAAGGTGAAGACACAGGCCATGGATGAATGATAACGTATGAGGTAGACTGATAGGAGCTGTCTGTCACCCGTCTCTTCATCTTCCTACTGCAGAAGACTTCAAATCGCCACGATGGTAATCCAGCGTTTAATGTCAACAGTGGCAGGTGTTCACTTTGACTGTTATAGAGAACCATTCAATTACTTTTTTAATGTATTATTAATGTGCTGTAATTTAGAACTTTCCAGAATACCAAGGCCATAATAGTTATTAAAAGGAAAATCAGTTGTAGGATGACTAGGCACTGACTGCAGCAGCTGTAGTATTATCTCTGAGCCGGCTGTAGCTCTAGACTGTCTTTCATCATCTAAAAATGGATAAAAATGAGAAAACACATGTACCACATTCTTTTACTTTGTTTAATTTAAGATAAAAACTAATTAAGCAAGCCTATGTAGCCTTGGGGATAATACAATTTGATTTCTTATCATAATCATATAGAAGTTTAAGCAGCTCTTCAGCATAATTAAATCATAATGAGTTGAGATCAAAATGACTGCCCTGCATGTCCTCTTCTGCAATATAATTCTACTATAGCAACATTCAATTGGTATTTAAGTATTGGATTATCTGTTATCCAGTTGTATGTCAATTGTGTCCGACACATATGCTAATTTGCTTCATAGTTTTTTTGATTTGAAAGCAGTTCCCCATCAAATAAACTTACTGTAACCAACCAACCGAAACAAGCCAGACGTCTGTCATTGTCTCTTTATATTAACCTGACTTTTAGAGAACATGGTGGCAACATAACCAGGAGCCGAAGTTAAACAAATGTTGAAGTGTTGTGGCAGCTAACGTGAGCTAACTGTTTAGCTTATTTTTACCCATCGTATTAGCCACACACACCAGTCAAAACAAACACAACAGCCAAACTACATCTTCTCCACACAAGTTCAGTGAGCTTGTGTGTGTGCACCTGTCTTATGGCGCGTGCCTCGCTAGTGTCGCTAGCAGCGCTGCTAGCATCTGTTAGCTTCCTCCATCTTCTATCTACATGTGTTTAATTATCACTACAGCTCCTGGTTTTACCTCAAAACACTCCACATCATTTAACAGCAAACAAAACTCACCACAGTTCGCCTCCAATGTCCACAGGAACTATTCTTTCCTCCAGGATAAAATACAGCTTCTCCTTAAAGTGAAAGTTTAAGCTGCTAACCAACTCCTCTCCGACACGTCCCAAACCAAGATGGTGGCCGGAAGTGACACAAAGTTCAAAATAAAATTCACAAAAAAATGCTATAAGAGGAAATAAATCGAAATAAATGTTGGACATTATCATAAATAAATGTATTACCATTGAGGGGCTTATAAATATATAGGCTTTTTTTCATCTCTTTGCACTTTACGGAGGCAGGGTCAAAGATTGTAAGTGACAAATTTATGTCCAAAACTCAAGGATCCTTATTATTGAAAAGGGTATAATGACATAGCAAAAACTCTAAATTATCAAAATAATTGGATTTGGCTTTTTTGCTTGAAAAATTACTGACACGAAAATGACTAACACAGTGAGGAACAAATGCTAGTCTGGCTGGAGACAGATGTGAAGATCTTGTATGTAAGCCTTTCGTAGATTTAGGCCTAACCCCTCATACAAATTCATAAAGCTGAGGCAGATAAAGTGAAGCTTGTCTAAAGGAGAGACTGAAAGGAGCACAGGGTCACACAGATAAAAAAAAAACTGAAAATAGCTGCCAATTAGCTCACTCTATGAAATCCAATAAACTGTAGCTTGACATCATGTCTGTTATATTGTGGTGTATTACTGATCCAGATTAAACAGATATGGAAATGAAGAGCTGCCCACTTGATTGTGCACAAAGCACCAAATAATCAGTGATCATTACAAATCACTTCTTAAGAGAAGATACATGTTTCCCAAGACGGCACCCTTCATATTCAAAATATTTTGGTTTCATTTTTTGTATAGCAAGAGGCAGTTGAGATGCATTGTCCATCTTTGTATACAGTCTATGGTTTGCAGCCTTGTAACTTTGATTGGTGTTGAAGGTCTAATGTAAACTTGGGCTTTGTCCCTTATGACAGGGCCACAGCAGAACTCCTCTTTTGAGCATGTTGCAGAAAAAACATGGCTCCAATAAGAACTGATTTAACCAGAGCAAGGGTGGCTCTATCCTCGGCTCCTGTGCCTGCCGATTTGTCCTGAAGCCAAACTTGCCCCTGATGGCTGCCCTGTGAGAAGAAAGTGTGATAGAAAAAGTCTTGCGTATGGCAGCACTGTATGAATGTGTGTAAAAAAGTGTTCTATAAATGCAGTCTATTCCTCCTTATTTTCAGCTTAATTTCCCTTCTTCACTTTTAAAGTGGCACTAATGAACTACCACAAAAACATAGTAAGAGCAGTCACATCATCATCTGACTCTGACTCACCATGTATGCTTTTGATATCTTTAATTGTTTTTTATCATATGGGGGTTACTATCTGCAGTGTGTACGTGGAGTCATAAAATATTTGGTGCACTTTCAGTCAGGCGGGATATAGAGATAATTGGGCATCCACCCACATATGAATCATAAGGACACACTTATACAACTAAAGCTAGACTGATACAAAATGAGCCTTTCATGGTTTTATCATCGATCCCATCCATTGCTTATTCTTTGGGGGTCGCCGGAGGACTGGAGCCAATCTCAGTGCCCCCCGGGTTCCCCCTGGACAGGTTATGAATCTATCACAGGGCCAATACACAGAGATAAACAACCATTCACTCTCACAGTCACTGTGTCAGGATATTTCACAGGGATTATTACCTCTCACAAATATATTTAACACAAAAATCTCACTGTTGTTACAAGTCTAACTTGTGTGTGTGCAATATTTCCTTGATAACTTGTTACCAGGCTCCTGGAACGTACCAGTGTGATTTCATCTGGTGATGCCTGTGTAGGAGCGGTCTCCAGGTACGTCAGACAGCACACTTCAAATGCTCACTTTGTATTCACCACGGCACATCGGATCTCAGACTCAGTATGCATCAGTCGGCTCAGTGATCTGGTGGTCTGCTGCTGCTGCTGCTGGATGAGAACTTCACAATTACTTTAGTGGCTGAAAAAGTACTTAATGTTCTTAATGGGACTGTGTGTATCCATGCATGAGTGTGAGAAACACACACACATGTGGATTTAGATTCCATGATTCCCATGCTCACTAGGTGCCATTTTGCATCAGCCCTGTGTCATGTTTCATTATTGTTCATCCCATCAATCAATGGCCACAATGCTTGATAAGCAATCTAGAGAATTCCTCTGCTGTCAATCAGTAACACCTATCTCTTTCAATTTGGCCTCTGCTTTCCTGGCTCCCGTCACATCTCTGATCATTTGGTTAGTTGTTTTGTCGTCAGACATGCAATGACAGGCCCAGACGGACATCTGCCCTCAACTGCCCCAATCCACCCTCTTCATGTGTTATACCGGAAAAGAGTGTGAAATGCCTGTGAGAGATTTATATCGCAAAACACAGGCAAGCACTTGTGTGTCTCTGAGAAATGCCCAACCATGTATTAAGCTGTTATTTTCTTCTAAGAAACTCTGAATCATGTCATCTTACTGTTATGTCCTCAAATGGCCTGAAGGTGTAAACAGAAAAATCAAATTATACAATTTTACTTGGAAACCAAGTTGTAAAAAGTTTTTTGTGCAAGTTGGCATTCTGAAAATCCCACCAGTACATCATAGTTAATCTTATAATAATAATCAAATTGTGCTGTTTCCGCCAATAAAACATATTAGTGATTCATTAACCTAAAAACAGCATAATTAATTAACTATGAATAACTGCATGGGATGTTTTCGTTTTGCATATCTTAACTATCTGGTAGTTGGAAAATGTTGCTCAGACCCTGGGAGTGAAGACTTTGATATGAAATTCCAATTTACTATAACCACCCTATTCTTGTCTGTAAGTTAGATGGTTTTTATGTCTCCACTCGTGCTTCGTGAAAAATGACATGGCTTTGCAAACAGATTTTACATTTGACATTAAACATAACCAAACGACTGGTGTGGAAACAGTGTAGGAGTCTCATGCTTTTCAAAACAATATCCACTTTGCACAGGGAGGCTAACAGGAAATATTAATCTTAAACATCTCAGATGACTTGTCTCAGACGTCTGTTGGCACATGAAAGCAAACGAGGGTTTCCGCTCTTCATAGTTGCACTCATAGACTTTCTGCCTAAACGCTGATCAGTGACTGTGATGGAAGTTTGACCTGGTCAGACTTCTGAAATAAAGAGATTTGAGAATCTTAGTCTTTTAAGTATACTTTATTTCTCTCAGGGAAGGTCAGACAATCATACAGCATGCAAAGAGCAATCCTCAGAGGGAATGACAATAAAACATTCGCAGGCGTGTGCTTTTATGAGATTCAGGTGAAATGTGTGTGTGTGAAGAGTTGAAGAATGTTTGTGTGCGTGAACCGAGTGAAAAGTAAAATCCCAGGAGATAAGACTCTCTGGTGGAGAGTCTCAGATTTGTTGCTCTGATGTGCAGACCTTTTCAGAGACGAATACCTAGTAAATCAGGTCACCAAAGGCCATTTAGGCAGTTACACAAGCAGAAATGGTATTCATGAACAGAGATAATATATAGTGTGGTATAGTGGTATAATTTTTCATGACCGTGACAGATTCAGATATATTAAAGCTTTTGTAGTTTTGAATATTGTTGTAAATGCCTTGAGAATTGGGTAACTTCATTCTCCCTGCATGTCGGTCCCTATTTATTCAAGCAATGTAGAGTAATTGAAAATGTAAAAACTAATTATTCAGTACTATGAGCATAAAAGCTTCCGCACAAAAAGCAGGTGAATGAACAGTATGTGCAGGTCGAGGGATAAACAAGTGAAGAAAACAACAACTTTGATCCAAGAATCTCATCAAAGAGGCAGCACCTTACTATCTCTGTCTGCTGGCCTCAATATTGGTTTTCGAAGTGGACTAAAAAACATATTCATTAAAAAAAAATTGAAAAGCTTTGAAACCAGAAGAGAAATTCTTGATACAAAGACCTATACAAGGTTTGAAAGTTGAGACTGTGATAAGAAATAAATGCCTCTTTATCTTTGCTATGCTGGATGTTCTCCTCCTGTTTGTCACATGGAGCCCTTCATCCGCACTAACCACGGATCTCGTCACTGTTGGGACTTCAAAGTAGAGGGAAGAAGCTGTGGGACGGTGCCAGAAAACTAGGGTCAGCAGCCTTAATTATAAAATTGCGTTACAGTTCAAATGTATCATTATGTAATGATATGAGGAAAAATCCCACAATCATGCAGTTATTAAATCACGTTTTGGCTGATGGAATAGACTTGAATGAATTTAATAGAACATTGTAAAGTTCAAGCTAATATGTGGTAGTTTTTGTTGAAAGGAATAGTTTGACATTTCGGGAAACGTTCTTGTTCACTGTGTTGCAGAACAGTGGGAAGAGACGACCAATAGCACTCTCATGTCTGTGTGGGAGCAGGAAACCACCCCAGCAGCCCTTTGGCCCATGAAAACACTGGAAGCGGAGCCTGACTGTATCCAATTATGACAAAATCCACCTATCAGTATCTCTAAACAGCACTAATGATCGTGTTATATCTTGTTTATTTAATCTCATGCAAGAACTGGGGTGTAAAAATAAAAATTAGTGGTTTTAAGGAGGACTCTACAGTGGACTATTCACACGATCCAGCGGAGAAATGGCCCAGCACATTAGAGATGCTGATAATATAATTTTGTGTCTCCCAAATATAATTTTGCTAAATATCAGAGATGAACCTGCAAGAACCTGGTCAGAACCGTTTATTTCAATTTTGTTGAATGAAGTTGTCTTAAGTCCATACATTGCAGATTCTTTCTTTGTTTTTCATAAACATGTGGTGCAGCCTTCTGTGAATAAAGTATATATCCATTACAAAAAAGGAGGTTATCTTTTCACCCCAGCATCATTTGCATCATTTTGCATGGGTTTTCACCAAACTTGGTGGAAGGCACGGGGTCCGGACAAAGGAGCAGATCCAGTAAATCTTTCTACCTTCTTCTAAAAGGAAATTTATGTCATCTTCACATCAGATTCATTGATCTTGAGGAAAAATGCATCTCTAAGGGAGTCTGTGTTTGCAGGGGACACCTTACACATACACAAACAAACACACACACCAATTCACAATTTCGGTAAAAGACAATTTAGAGAGCAGACCAAACCTTTAGTCACCACCCATGTATAATTGAGATATTGTGTATGTTCAAATCATTTGGATTTGATGCAGAATGTTAGGGGACTGCTGGGCCTTGGCGGAGGGAATACACTCTACTCAGTGCTATTCTAGATTTGAATTGTATTGACTCTAAATCAAACAACATCACGCACCCGCAAACAGTCTCAGCTTGCAGACATCAGCAAAAATCTAACAAAACTGGGCAGTTTTAATTAATGAATAATTCAACATATTGACTTGCACTTGTTTTGTTTTAATTCCTAACTAGTGTTGTAATGGAATCTGTCTGCAAAGTGTTGAGTCCACTGCTTATCCCAGTATACAACTGTGTAACTCAGAGAGGACATGACACTTTCTCATCCAAACAGCGTATCCTGTTCATGTTCCTGTGCCAAAAGACACACACACACACACACACACACACACACACACACACACACACTGTCCACTCCAAAGATATCAGTGCGATGCTCTTTACAAGATTGATGTTGCACTGATTACGCTGTGTCAGTGAATGAACACAGAGTAGAGCATCCTTAATGTGTCAGCTAACAATGACATGCTGTGTCACAAAATCAGTGGATTTGGGATTTATTTTTTTGTTTTATTATTAATATTATTTTATTGGTTCACATTAGACAGCGTGTGGGTGCTGATACTCAGAATTGTGTCTCTGCTTGTGCAGTTGTGTCAGTTCGTCATCTGCTTCTCTATTCTTGGCTCCAGTTTGCTTTTCTTTGTGTGCACTTTGATTCGTGATTGCGCGCTTACCCCAAGTGGTGTGTATGTGTGTTTACGACTTCCTTAGCATGTGTGTGGGTTTGTACGTGCATGCATGTCCATGTTTTAAAATGAACTTTGTGACCTTTCCACGATGGCCCGGCTAAATAAAGACACTGCAGGCTCTCTCCCCTCTTCTTATTCAACAACGTTGCTTCGAAGTCTCACACAAGTTATCTCTATTATTGTAGGTTGACATTTCATGGTTGTTTTGCCTGTATGTTTTATTCTTTTGATTATTTCGAGACTCTGTTTAGTCTCGAAGGGGGGTTATGTCGTGTATTCATTAGACTAAAACATGTTGGTATGTGTGCTTAAAACATAATGACTTGGCTTAGATTGATGATGACTGCCTTTTGGACTCTTAGTCAGTCTCAGAGAGTCCTCAAGATGGTTATCTTATTTATTCCCTAACTCTTGGGTATGACCTTTGATCTAGGGAATTGTTTCTGACCAGCTGATGAATGGATTCAGATGGACTGTCTTTTGATTAACTTATCTTGGTCCTCAGACACAAAAATGTGCCGTTATAGTCAGAAATCCCATGTGGGATGTGTTTAACCTGAAGTCATGGGTGGATCCAAACTCCCTATATATGTGTGCTTTAGACCACTGCAAATCAGATTCACTATTCGGCTTGTGAATCTCCGGGTATCTAGATGCTCGTTTTGACCTGTAGTTTCTTGTAATAAATTCTATTATACTGAAAGTACTTGGTCCTCGGAGTCCTTCCTTCATCATCTACAAACTTCAACAACACTCTACTGCTCAGGGATATGACAGTTTCAAAGGGGAAACTTTTTCTTTTCAATCAAATGATTGCGTTAGGATTCAGATTCTCATCAAAGTTCAGTTTTCTTTCTTAATATTAAAAAAATAGTGCTAGCAGAGTTATTACAGCAAAGCCTGATGCTGCCCATGATAATAATGTGACAATTCAGCCTCTCTGTTCTTTTCCTCACCAGCACCAGGAGGCACAATAATGCGTCAGGGTTTATATCCATGAAAAACATTTGGATAATTGTGTCCACAGGGAAAGCAGAAATGAGCCTCATTCCTAATTCAATGATGAAGCCATACACAAATATTTCTTACAAGCGTCACACTTGCAGCTGGAAAAAAACGGCAGGGCTTTTATTTTTGATGTATCTTTTGTGTGCTTTTTTTTGTTTGGTTCAGTGCAGACTATTCAAACTCTGTGTGTATTTGAGAGACCTCACTGAGAAGATTATGCTCTCTCCAACCCTGAAGACCCACACACCAAATGGAAACTGGGACACCAAATTCATTTAGTGTGTGTGTTCCAGGGATTACTCATGCTGTGGGCACCTAACTCTGTTTATCCAGTCACATTGTGGGGGCTCCTCTTCCTCAATGGATTAAATTTCTTCATTCATAAAAGGTAAAAGCGTGTTTTAAAGTTCGGTTTAGGCAAAGGTTTACGTTATGATTAGGGAAGATGTAGCTCTGGTGAAAAGTAGGGTTCAGGTTAAGTTTGGTTTTAGGTTTAGTTTTAGGTTAAGAGTCAGGGTTATGGAAGTTATAACTACGGTTCAGGTTAATAAGTCTCCAGGAAATCTGTGTGTGTGCGTGTGTGTGTGTGTGTTAGAAACCTGTAACTCTATTCAGTTAAGTTCCATCCAATGTTAATTGTACTTTTGTGGACAATTGCTCGCAGTATATATCTATATTTATAGTATTTTTTTTTTTTGACATTGAATAATTTACTTTCATGTGCCGCAAACGGCTGAGATGAATTTTCCTTTAATAATGTTGGGCTGCTGGAGAGGGTCACACTTGCTAATGTCCAGAGGAATTAATAGTCATATCAAAACAAATACACACGAATACAAATCGATAGAAAAAGAGGAAATACACCCAATGAACTTAAAAGTGAAATTTGTGGATTAAAAGTACACAAACAATTATCAGACTGAAAAGAACTTTCTTCTCAGGATGTAGTCAGGAATCGTTTATCCCTGAGCAGCTTTTTCCAAGGTAACAGCTAATACAGAGTGAAATAAACAATAAAGAACTAACTCTAACACAGCTTTTAACTCTTTACTTTTAAAAAGGTCTTTGAAGGCAATGTCCTCATTTCCTAAAAGGTTCTCATTCTCAAGGTCCAAAGCTCTATTTGGTCCTTCCAAAGATGGAACCCACACACACACACACACACAAACACAAACACACACACACACACACACACACACACACACACACACACACACACACACACACAAACACACACACACACACACACACAAACACACACACACACACACACACACACACACACACATACACCAAGTACCACTCTGTTTATCAGACTCTTAAGCACAATGTCAGCTTCACACTTTTTGCAAAACAATACACACAGTGATCTGCAAAACACTAAACACACTTGTATACATTAAACACAGAAGGATATCAAGATGTCACTTCCTTGCAATTCCTAAGCACAGCCTGTCAAATGACCACCCTATGAGCCAATTGGTTAAACACAACATGTTTAACCATTTGGCATTTAAACACAGCATTGCTTAATTGTAGACACAACTATCAGGTTTAAGCACTATAGCAATCACATGAATTCATATACAGTTTTTTTCGATTGCATAAACACTAAAATCAAAAGTATAACACAATTATCAAACCTGACACTCAAGGAGCAAAACATGGCCCAGATCTATACCACTATAAGCACAATGTCAGCTTCACACTTTTTGCAAAACAGTACACACAGTGATCTGCAAAACACTAAACACACTTGTATACATTAAACACAGAAGTATATCAAGAGGTCACTTCCTTGCAATTCCTAAGCACTGCTTTCAAATGACCACCCCTATGGGCCAATTGGTTAAACACAGCCATCAGGTGTTCAAACACATGAGTGCTAAATTGTAGACACACCAATCAGGTTTAAGCACTATAGCAATGCAGCAGCTTACTTCACCTGTTTTCAACCAAAATGGAGCTTGTGCTCAAAAAAGAAGGAGAGTGAGGGTGAGAGGGGGAATCCACGGAGGTGGAGAAGGCTGCGGCTGCGGCATTAGTAATGATGTTGTGTGTGATGTTGCATACTGCACACATAACTTTCATAATGTAAATGTACTGTATTCCAGACCTATGCTGAACTACACAATCTTGTCTTTCACTGTATTTCTGAGAGTTTTACAGATGGATGCTGAGGAAATCGCATGAATTCATATACATAGATGAGGCAGGGTTGGTAGGACAAAACCAAAAAGGAGAGGCAGAAATATCATTGGCCACGGGGCTATAATCCATGTCCCAGGGCAACGTGGGGGTAACATCACCCTTTGTGCTGCCACTACACAGAATGGGGTCCTCCTCCGTCACACCAACATGGGCCCTTACAACACAACTCACATTCTCAAATGTTTGGACCGATTACACAACATCGTCACAGCAGTAAACCACAGGCACCAGATGCAATCCATTGTCATCTGGGACAATGGGTCATTCCACCGCTCTGCTCTGGTCCAGAACTGGTTTCAACACCATCCACAGTTTACAGTACCAAACCTTCCACCATACTCTCCTTCTCTAAACCCAATCAAAGAGTTTTTCTCGGCATGGTGGTGGAGGGTTTACGATCTCCAGCCCCAGGCTCAGGTACCCCTCATTGAAACTCTACAGAATGTTCGGCTAGTCTGAT
Organism: Pleuronectes platessa; assembly: GCF_947347685.1. Classification (NCBI taxonomy): domain Eukaryota; kingdom Metazoa; phylum Chordata; class Actinopteri; order Pleuronectiformes; family Pleuronectidae; genus Pleuronectes; species Pleuronectes platessa. Next base: position 23,837,287 of record NC_070629.1, on the reverse strand, counting down.
ATTTGTCGAGCTTGCAGTGTTATGCACACTCCTGTAGTAGCATGAAAACTGGGACATGTTTTGTTGTGATTCTCCATGTTGACATATTGACTGATTTGGGGATATGGAGAGAAATAAATTCAATTTTCATGGGACTGCAGCATTGGTCTTGTGTAGTGTTTGGTGAATTTATTGTATATTTGCACTTTCTCAGAGTACTTCACTTATAGAACTCTAATCACTGAGAACTGGAATTGCTAAAAGTGTTTAAGGTTAGCAACAGCAGTGTGTAACTGGCTAAAGCAGAATTAAGTAATATGAAGCGTGTTTGTTTCATATGGCAAAATAATATTGTTTTGATAAAAAAGTGTATAGTTTTTATATGAGTGTTTAGTTTTGCAAAGGATCTGAGGTGTTCTGCTGATTGGGTGTGTGGTTGTGCTGATTGTGTTTAGTGTTTGAAACACCGGGCCCTGTTTTGAAAATCGTGCTTAAACAATCGAAAAAAACTGTAAAGCAATTCTAATCATAATTGCCTGTGCTCCCTTAAAAATGAAGTTTTTATCACAGATTTCACAAAGCGAAACTGCATTTCAGTGCCTCTTCCTTCAATGGGGCGAGACACCTGCCTGAGTTCTGTCTCCCATTTCTCATTCTGCCTGTTGGGTGTTTTTCAACAGCCAAATTACAGAGTGAAGACATCTATCTGGCGTCATAACGTGGAGAAGATTGGAAATGGAAACGCTCAGAGCTGGAACGACCCCCACCCCCCACCCCCCTTCCCCGAACAAACACATACAGTATTCAAAATGGAGAATTCTTTATCCGTCATAAATTCAAAAATGATGGTATCTGTTGTGCATGCACATATTCGTGTGTATATGTGTTGCGTATTTTATGTGTGTCTTATTATTTTTTTTCATGTTCGATGGGCACTATCTTGTGTGAATAACAATTTAATGAGTGTGTTGTATGTCATGTTAGCTGGACTCTTTCTCTCCGGAGAATCCACTGCCACCATCAGGCCTGCTTGAAATTCTAGCTGAGGACGGAGAATAAGGAGCTTAGGGACACTGTAAACACACACCTCATGGATCCCGGTGCTTGGCTGAGATGTGTTATCTGTTCACCTCCTAGGCACAGCCATGAATATGGAAATTAAACCATGAGGATGTAAAGGTGGGGCACCACTTTACTGGCGTGCCTTCTTTGTGTTTATATGTGTGTGTGTGTCTGTGTGTGTGTGTGTGTGCTGAGGGAAAGCAGAGAAAGAATCTTTGCTTAGAAATCCACAAACTGCCCATCAGCATAAATCAATTACAATTCATCGTAGGCTTGCTGACCTCAAATATAACAAGCTGTCATCATAAGTATGTGTGTGTGCTTGGTTGCATCTGTGTGCGCACTGAGCAGGTTTCATGACTTGAATACAGTATGTGACACTTGGTGCAGGATGAGGCATTTAGTATGTGTGTGGGTGCATATGTGATATTTGGCAACATGCTCTAACCCCTCATGCACTTCCCTGTGTTTGCCGGCATTAGGAAACATTATGCTGCATCTGTCGGTGCCTGCTCCTCCTGTTTCATCAAGATTTTACAACGACATCTTCAACTACCATCAGCCCAGACTGTTTCTTGAAGTTGTGTTGCTATTCAGGGCTATTTCATGATGGCTGGAAATTGCTTTAGAATCACTAAACGTTCAACACACATGCGAGACAAACATCATTCTATAAAAACGCACATGTTTGTGGAACAACTTATGGGTAATTGTCTTCCCTGAAATACTTTTTTTCCCCTTTTCCCCCGATGTTGCATTGTGAAAACATATAAAATAAACGAACCGGGGAATTGTTCAGGCTTTTTCAAGTAGCTTTATTTCCAAACTGGAGAGGGATGATGACAGATGGGGAATAAAAGATTGTGAATCTCACACCATGCACTTGGTCCAAACACAGTTGGGGAAGAGACAACACAGGCGGTTCCAGAGAAAAGGATGGTGATCAAGAGGCGGATTACGGCATCTGTCGCCTTTAAGTCATAATACATACGTTTCAAAATAAGCAAAGCTGCATTCTCACCACATTAAGCCATGGTTCTGAGCAGGGTTTGAGCAGAAGTACTTCCCATTTATTGGAAGCAGCCATCAATACATGACCTCCCTGTCTATTTTTTGATATAATTGTGTAGCTGTTGGTGTTTTCGGAGAGATAATAATGGTTTCAGATGAGGACAGGCAGCAGTTTTACGAGTGCACAGAGTTCTTACTCCCAAATATTCTGTTAAATCACTTATTGAATCTCAGAGCAGCTCTGTGGCTCTTATGGATTGAAGCCCTAATGTCCTGCAAATCATCCGCCTGAAACTGACTGCGGGTGCTATTGACAAGTTCATGGTCAATTACTTCTTCAGGAGAAGTTTGACAACAGAAGCACTGGAGTTGAGAGGTTTTCCTGCTGCAGGTCGCTTCAAACTTTTTTCATCCATGAATGTGCTTGTATCTCCGATTGAACATTTTAGTGATTTCATCAAACAATGAGGACAAATGTTGCTCTGTTCGATTCTGCACTTTTTGCACATAACTCAAAGTTCCTGTTCCTTCATGTTCGACACAAACACATCCCCCGAAGCTGAAATAAAGCTCAGTCTCACGAAGCGAGAGCTCCACGGCATAAATCAATTTTGCTCTTATTCAACATATTAAAAACCTGTACAGCGCCCTTGCTCTTTTGAACAGCTCCGCTTCGCTTGACTTGTAGAGTAAAAAGCACAGTAACTGAACAATAAATAGGTAAAAGACAGAAAACACCCAAAAATTTTGAAATAAATAATACAGTATTTTCCATCCTCGCCTCCCATACACCAAATACATTAGAGCAACACAGAGCCAGATATCACAGAGTCAGGCTGGTGTCCTGTGAGGCTCTTTGGTCCCTTGAGGGTGATCACTTGAAAGCCATGTTCTTCATGTCACTGTTAAACACGGACTTTCAGCTCAGTAAGGCTTGCTCGCCCACCTATCTCTCTACCAAGTGAAACATTTGCGTGTCAGACAGCGAGGTGATGCCTGCACCAGGATTTCAGGGCTTTGTTCTTATCAATATTACAGTAGATCTGTGGTCCATAGCAGCCGGAGGAGGCACTGACATTTTCTACAGGAAAACACCGAAGTCAACACGCACACCTCACACTCACACAGATCAGACAATTAGTCAAATTGAAGTGTTGCTGCTGACAGCCCTTGTCCCATTGAGTCAATACGCCCGTGTGCCGTTCACAGTCGCAAATACATTTTCTTTTTTCTCGCACTTTTTTCCATTTTTTTTTTTCTGTTGTGTTGTTGAGAAAAAAACTGACAGAGCCTCAGTCTGTTGTTGAGGAAAATGAATGCAGCATTCATCCCCTCGCCTCTCAGCAGCCAACCAAATGTGCGATGTCGAGGTCCACTGCAGGCGATGATGTGACAGAGGCGTCGGCAAAGAATGACTCAGCCAAATGGTTTCTCAGAAAAAAAGGACAACCCATGTTGGAATAAACAGCAGTAAGATTACACACCCATAAATGCATTGTCCGTCTGCCCTTTACAATCAATGTAAATATCTACCTGGCAAATACTGCTGGAAAATAATGTTCACATGTTAAATGATAAGAGTCTTTTTTCTCTTTTTTTTTCTCAGTCTTCAGCAGATGCAGCTCACATAAGAAACTGTGAGGCATTTTCAAGAGGCTAAAAAATGTCATATGTGACTTAAATGTCCAGATACCGAGGCAGCTCCTTACAAGGGACGTTCAGGCCGGTGGGATTGTCGGGGTTGAGTCAAAACGCAGGAAAACAGCAAGCCAAGAGGATCGGAGGAGGGATGGGTCACACTGTCTTATCTCGATGTGTCCAAAATCCCCCTCGCACTTCAGCCCATTGCGCATTCCGTGATAAGCGAAAGCCAAGAGTGTTAATACAAACAACCTGAGTGTCTTCTACGACCCCAGCTGAGCCGAGAGCAAGGTGTCTGACAAAAAGGCTTTTCTTCAGGGAGAAAGGCTGCCCTTGTCTGTGCTATTACCTTTGAGATCACCAGAAAACCTTTGCTTGTTGTTGCGCTTGTAGATAAAATCAAGAAACACATGTTTGCCCCGCAGCCGGGCAAATTAAGACTGCAGATGTAAGAAATCGTCACTAACCGTGTGTGATCCTTGTGCTCTGTATTGATAGAGAAAGGGCCCTAGGCTCCTTGGAATCTAAGGTCACTTCTCCTTCTTTTCACCAGTTTTCTTTAAACCCAGAAGTTCTACAGTCCTTAATAACTACAAAAAACCTATATATATATTATACATTAAACATCTTATATTCTTATTCTGAAGTTAATTCTCAGGAGTTGTCCTCCTTTCTCCAGGATATCAAGTCTGTTTTCTTTCATATGGGTATTTCGTCCTCTAATATTTATTCTGCTTTCTCTCCTGGTACTCTGCTTTATTCAGTGAGATAACAGAGATAAAGCTGTGCATTTAAAATCTTATCAGCATCACTGAAGCGCGAAGCAGTTTATCATTGTCCACCTCTGTCCCACATCTAATTGTTCAGCCACACCCTGTAAAAATGATGTGCGTATCAGAGTCGGGATTTCACTGTCCACGTTGGCTGCTTGCGCACACTGTGGTAAAAGAGTGTCACTCTGTTCTGAATTTTATGCTAGAATTTCCATAGTTCAACATATTTTTGAAACAGCCCTTTCAGTGTTCCTAGAGATGGAAATTGTTTTTTTTTTTTTCTGTGCCTCAGATTTATAATTTGTTTTATGTCCCAGTCCAATACAGTGGATTTCTATGCTAAAAGAAAGTACCCTTGGTGCCACTGCACAATATCTTTTTGAAGGCCTGTCTGAACTCTTTGTTGAAGATGGTGTAGATGACGGGGTTGAGGCACGAGTTGCAGTAACCAATCCAGAAGAAAAACGTAAAGAGAGGATCGGGGATGGTACAGGTGTCCGGACACACAGCCTGTAGAGAGTAGGAGAAGAAGAACGGGAACCAGCACACCACGAAGACACCGATGACCACCGCCAGGACAAAGGTGAAGCGTTTCTCTCTGTTCACCATCGCTTTACGCCTCGCTGCCCCAGGGTTGTTGTCTGTTTTTGACTTCCTCCCTGGCACCAGCCGAGCCCCCTTTGAAGTGGCAATCATGTCCCGGTACCGCTTGACTGAGGCCGGGGAGTGGATGCCCCCTCCAGCAGGGGATCCTGGCATGCTGGGGCTGCCTCGACCTCCTCCGTGGCTGTGCTCCATGTCACTATCTGTGCTTGAGCTGTCACCATTGTTATTGTCAGCTTTTTTCCCTCCCCACAGCTTGCCCTTCTTCTTCTTCTCTTTAGTCTTGGCAGGAGCAGACTGAGGCACAGGGGATGGGGGTGAGGGGCCATGGGGAGAGGTATCAAGGGAGGATGTGACAGGGGTCATGGCTGTAGAAGGGGGCGGAGGTTGCAGGAGATTGTTGGGTGTGGGATTCTGGGCGGTTGGAGACTCTCCTTGGGTTGAGGAAGGGGTAATGGCAAGGGTGGGGGGTCTGGCATTGGAGGCTTTGTTGGAGGAAGGGGGGGTGCTTTCTTCATCATTTTTGCCATTAGCCTGTGCATGGCGTTGAGGATGACTTGGCGTGGCACAGCCAGCGACATCCTTCCTGGGCTCTCCTGGTGGGCATCGGGTTCTCTGCTTGGCTATTTGGTAGATTCTCACGTAGACCAGGATCATGATGACGCATGGTGCAAAGAAGGAGCCAATGGTGGAGTAAAGGATGTACCAGCGTTCATCGTTCAGCTGGCACTGGGGGCCTCTGTCGGCCTCCCCCTCCCCTGGCTCGCTCTTGTTCAGTGAGAGCAGGGGAGGGAAGGAGATGATGGCGGAGATGAGCCAAACCACCACAATAGCGGCTTTGATGCGTCTGGGAGTCCGCTGACGCCCATACGTGACCCTGGAAATGGAGAGGTAGCGGTCCAAGGAGATGGCGCACAGGTGGACAATGGAGGAGGTGCAGAAGAGCACATCCAGCGCCAAGTAGATCTCACACCACAGAGACTTAAAGTACCAGTAGCCAAGAAGTTCATTAGCCAGGGAGAAGGGGATGATGAGCGTGGCCACTAAAATGTCCGCAGCAGCCAGTGACACTAAGAACAGATTCTGCGGACCCCGGAGCGCCCGGCTGGTCAGGACAGCGATGATGACCATGATGTTGCCCACGATGGTGAAGAGGACCATACAGGTGATGGCGGTGGCAAAGACCGCTGTGGCTTCGGGGGAGTACGGGGCGCCCCTCAGGACGCTCTGGTTGCAGGGCACGGAGGCTCCGGAGCTGCTCAGGCTGCTGTTCCAGCCGCTCAGCTCCATGGAGCAGCTGCTGTCCAGAACCGAGGCCATGCTGGGTGTAGTTCTCCACGAGTCTTCACAGATACTAAACAAATATATAATAATAATATATGTGTATTAAAGTTTGGACATTGGAATTGTTTGTAAACTGGTTTTTCATCAAGGTCTCTTTTTTTTTTTTTTTAATTCGTCCTAACATAATTGTATGTTTGTGCAGATTTAAATGTTCCATCAGGTTTTGGACAAAACAGATAATGTGATAATAGTTATATTCACCTCAGTTGCTGTTGTTTCGTCTCTGTGTTGTGTTCAAATGTTAGCTCCCTCGCATCCGCCACTGCAGGTCTTCCAAGTCCATTTTAAGCGCACAAACAGTCCCGGGCGATGTGCGTCGAAACACGGATCGGTGCCTTTCAATTAAAAACGACGCTCTACCTCTTTGTAGAACAGATTTCCCCACAGAAATACAGAATTAATATTGTGACTCTGCCTGCTGCGCATCAACCCCTGCAGAGTTACAATTCAGCCAGAAGCGCAAAATACAGAAAAAAACTTCCTTGCGCGCAAAGCTTGATCTGTTTGTCTCGGTTGATTAATCGTTGTCTTGAAGGAGAGAGATTCAATTTGCAATGATCAAATTTCCGGTCGTGAACAGCGAGGCAACAATCAACACACGACAGAGCGGTTTAGAGTGAGCGAGCTCTGCACTTCTCCACACACCTCCGTGCGCCCTCGTTTGGAGACGCGCGCCTTGCCGAGCGTCTCATGTGAGGAGCGGTCACAGAAAGGCTCACGCAAAGTGAAATAAAGTTAATATAATGCAATATTTAGGTTGAGTCTCTAATAAAACATGATGCACGCGTTTCCAGCCACTCGGGAAGGAGACAGCTCAAAGTTAACCTCAAGCTCTCCGGCCCTGCGTGCGCACGGAGTCACACAAACGAAGCCAAAACGCAGTGTCTTCCGTGGCGAAACGATCCCTGCAGAGCTGCGTCCGTCTGGAGTTGTTTCTGTCCCCCCGCAATTTTCACCAGGATGTCAAGATTCAGTCGCTCCGCTGGCGCACATCACCCGCGTCCTCACAGAGGCGCAGCCGCATCTTTCTCTTGTGACCAGAACCTTATGAAATCTAATAAGTGGGGTTGCCTCCCATCTCCCTCTTGCGCGTCTTTTTCAGAGCCGGTGATGTCACTGTGGAGCGGAGGGCGTCATGGGATCTTTCTCTCTATCCCTCCAGCTCTTCTCCCTCTCCCCCCCCCCCCCCCCACTCACGTTAAAACGCTGCATTTGTGTTAGGACTGGCTTGTTGGGTGGCACCTCTGAACGCTGGGGGTGTCCGGATGAACATTTCAGACATTCATTTTCATGCATTCACTGAGGTCATGTAGGAGTGTTGTATCTTGGTCATTCACAAAAAGAGCATAAATGAGGTTCTCATTCTCCACTGTGACAAAGTGGACACATGTTTTTGATGTAATAAAAGCATATTAAGTCCACACGTTATTCCCCAAAACCTTTAATTTTAAGGAATATCTATGAGTAGTGATCCAAGTCATGGTATCTTCAGTAGTTAAGATGTTTCAATTGAGTTGTTTATTTTGAGGAATGCTGCCCTTCAAAGTGCCAAATGATTGATGCAATAAAATGCTGTTAACAAAACAACAAATTTCAAACTATGGCAGACTTATTTTTTTAATATAATAACCTTCTTCTGCCCAAAGCTGGACAAGCTAATATACGTCAAAGTAATGGTGATTGTTTTTCCTTATACAACCTGCAGTCGCCGACTCACACAACTTAAATGCACTGTGTTATCTTCCACTCCGGCTCACAGGGCAGCCTCTGCACTGCATTTACATCACCACTTGATTTCCATTTAAATCCCTCTGCCCCTATATGTGTCCTGCAACTTCCTGCCTCGTGAAACATGGACACCCACGACATCCCCTCATCGAGTCTGTTGCCTACCTGAGATCAAGTGTTCAGTTATGGGGTGAAACATAGGTCATTCTGCTCGTTTTACAGAGACATAGATTAAACAGGAAAGTGGGTGGGTGGTCCCTCTGTTAAAAACTCAATCACTGACAAATAACACAAATAAACACACACACACCACACTCTTCAGCCCACACATGTGCACGCACATACAATCTTATGAATGGTATGTGGGAAGGAGGTCCTGCTCACTTTGTTTTTGTAGAGCATCCCCCCCACACAGTGTTGCATTAATGAGAGAGACACCCAGAGAGGCGCCCATGGAATTACAGTTGGGAGCCCTAAATGTGTGACCCGAAGCTGCAGCCGATAATGTTTGCAGCATTTTTCTCTCCACACCACACATTCTAAATATAAAGGGAAAGAGAACAAAGCTTTTAGCGGGAGAGTGCACTCCAATCAAGAGCCTCTGTTTCCGTGGGTGAACTGTGCTTCGTAACGCGCTGGAATTGCATTCTGGGGGAGAGGGGTGTGTCATTGATGCCAAGGTTATGGAGGCCGAGCCGCACACAGTGTTCAATACACCACTTTTGAAGTGCTTGTTGTATAAGAGCATGTGATATGGAAACGCGTACACGCTCACGCAAAACAGCACAAAACACGACCCTGGAGGAGCTTCTGTTGTCACGTATCACACGCAGGGGATGGAGTTTGCACCTGGTCTTGCAGAGGACACTCACTCTTTGACAAAGCTTTAATTCGCTTCAAAATCCCTGAAGTCTCCCTGTAAAGATTTAACACTGCTGAGAAGAAGTCTTCTCCAAATGCGTTCCAGCCTGACTGCAGCCAGGTCGGCATAATGCTGCAAGGTTTCTGAGGAAGGCTGCGCTCACTTACCACAAAGTCCCTGCCCTTTGCACGATTTCATTATAGGCCCACCCATCCATTCGGAAAAGTTATTGATTTGATCCTGCCCCCTGTTTTGTGTGCGCTCATAAGTTTTGTGTGCAGTGGAGCTGTTTTATTTCAGACCATGAGAGTGAGGACAGCCTGGGAATGTGAGGTAGTTCATTGATCTCTTCTGAGGGCCAAGATTTGGGTTTATGGTTCAGTGGGTTAGGCCTGTATCTGTAAAGTGAATGTTAGGGAATAGAACAACGCCCATTTTGGCTTGTCAATCATCAATCAATCAAAATTCTACTTGAAGGGCCGATATTCACAAATCACAATTTTTCTCAGAGGGCCTAACATGGTGCGACAGCCTCTGTTCTTAAGCCTCAACAAGAGAAGGGAAAAAGTACCAAAAAAATCTATTAACTGATCAGCGATCAGCTGCCACCACGATCAACTGCTACCACAATCAGGTGTGACCACGATCAACAATCCACCACCACAATCAGTGATCATCTACCAACACGATCAGGAGCCGTGATCCATAATCACCATCATGATATGATCCATGATCATTGTCTACGATCCAGCATCATGATCCACGATGTGGCTGCCGCAGCGATCCTGGATCTGCCAGCGATAAAACACAAGGGCTGCGGGGAAGAAGTCAAGTCAGTAAAATGTATTGATGAGACATTAATGTGATAATGAGGGAGGAGAGGAGAGAGGAGATCTGTGTGTGATGTGTCAACCGACATTTCAGACCTATAGCAGCATAACTAAGACATGGCCCAAGACAAACCCGAACCGACTCTAACTATAAGCTTTATCAAAAAGGTTTTATAAGCCTGCTCTTAAATATAAAGCGGGGCCTGCCACCAATTCTCAAATTGGATTATACTATAAGTTGCGAGCAGGCCAACCCGATGGTGGTTTTCTCTTCTCAGACTGATTGTGTTGAAGGTTTTTCGAGGCCCAGAGAAAAATAAGTACTATTTAATCACAAAGATTGGAAGAAAAGAAAGAAAAAAATATATGGAGCCTATTTCCCATTGATTCACATTCCTGCTAACCCGTCCACTGGGATGGATTTTGTGTGGCGCTTTAGTAACTCACCAGGTCGAGCACACATGATTAAGTCCTTACTGAAGTGTGCCAGGTTTGAATCCAGTTTTTGCCCTTTGCTGCATGTTGTCCCACATACATCTATTTCTCTAACTCTCTTAAATGTGTGTCTCTCTGTCGACTTTCCAATCACAAAAAAGGGAAAGTAAACCTGATAAAGAACAAAGAAAACAATTATACCAGTGACATTCCTCAGAAGTTTGGCATTAAAAAGGTTTGTGTATGTGTGTGCAACCTGCAAACAATTACAGAAAGCGCTCCCATATGGTCAAACAGTAATTTACCCAACTGCTTTTGTAATGATGACAACTCCTGTTTGTGTGTGTGCCTGCAGGCCACAGCAACTGTGTGTTGTTCCCCCACACTGTTATTCTCAAGCTAATAATATCACACATATTGCATTCATGTTATCTGTGAGCGGTGTTTTCCAAACTGAGTTTCTTGTGTGAGTGACGTGGTCTTCAGCTGTGAACAGCAAATAGTTTAAATCCCCACAACTAACGAAAGTGTGATCCCTGTGCAAATCCCTGATCTCCCGTGCTCCTCTTTTTGTGCATACAGAACGAGAGCACACACACACACAAGCAGATGCACCATTGGTAGGTGTTGGCACAGCCTAATGTGATATGACAGAGCCTGACAGTGGTTTAATGTGGACACTGAGTGTGAATAACGGTTTCATTAAGGGGCCTGACTGAGTGAGGAGGCACAACATGAGAAGGAGATGAGAGTCAAGAGACAGAGAGGTGTACAAGTCTGCCTCCAGAGATCAGTGATCGAGTGAAGGGACAGGCACACTGTTGTCCGGTGTGCTGATGGACAATCATGTGTTCAGGAAACAGAACAGACAGAAGTGTGTGTGTGTGTGTGTGTGTGTGTTTCACTTCCCTGTGTTAGCTTGATAATAAGAGAGCTTCATCAGGTAATAAACAGTCTGCTGGTGTCATCTGCTGGACGATTCTGAATCCTCCTGTTTTCTAGTAATTTCAAAAGTTGTCAGCAGAGGGCCCTGTCTTATTATTAATTCATCTGCAGACACTGTTTTTGGTGAACGCTACCATGATGACAATAATCTGCCAGTGTTTTCTTCTTAACCTAAGTAGACATCTTTGTACAACAATAATGAAATACAACATAACAAGTGAATCTCCTGTATTCATAATACTCCTTAATGTAAAAGTCAAATATTAAAAGTACTTCAGAAATATTGCTTGTGACTAATGTGTGACTATATATATATATACATAAGATTGTTAAGGCTGATGCATTTAAGCTTAAGCAGAAATGGAAGTTGAGCTAACTATAAGTTATTAAGTTGAATACATTAAGTCCAATGGGGCCCATCCCAAGGGTCGAGCTGCCTCCACGGGGTGATATTTAAAATCTGGCTTCACAAATGTGTGTGTCAGCGTTACAGACATTTTTTTAACCTTTGCCCTTTTGTGAAATACTGGATAACTGTGAAACCATCTGGGAAATGTACACGAGAAATTCGCTTTCTATCAAAACACATCTGACATGCAACAAATAGAAGAAAGCTTTTTCTAAAGAGGTCATGTGCCAATCACTTGTTTAATCATTAACAATGCGACGTGTTTTATAGGCTTAAAGTAAAAGGTTACTCAAGTGCAGATAGATCAAAACCGAGTAAAGTGTACTTCTTTGCAGTTATTTTCCATCAGCTTACAGGGACTGTTACTTTTCATAATCTGTAAAAGTTGCTGGGCAATAGATATTTCCAAGAGGAAGTGGCTTTTTCAGTGTCAGTGACATCAGGGGATAAAGTGATGGTGACATTTGACCTTTAATTCACTGGTGCTGGTTCTTTGTCTTTTTAGATGGTTGAGTTTGGAGTCAACTACTGTTAGTTCAATATAAAAACTACTGATGATATAACAGCTCGATGTTAAAAGTTCAGCTGTGTATTGTGGTGAATTTGGTTTCTGGAAAGGTGACTGATATAGCTCAGTGTGGATGTCAAACCGGTAAATCAATCTAACAAAATGAGGAACCAGTATTTGATCTACTTGGGAAACCAAAGCTACACAATGACATTTTAATAGATGTGCAGATCACGATACTGAGTCATGACCACAAATCCATTTGTGACAAGGAACGGACTTTCCAAACTTCCTGATCAAACATAGCCTCTGTGACCTTTCTGTCTGCCGAGTGCTTTTTAAAAACTAATTCTCTCTTTCAAATGTGGAAACTTGTTCTCTCCACTTGAGCAAGAGGAAGTGAAAAGTGTGTCAGATGTTGTCGAGGTCAAAAGGCCGTCACACTGTAAAACTCATTCTCTGCAGATAATCCTGTGAAAATACTGAGCAATGCACCGGTTCACTTCCCCCTGATTCAGCAAGAGGGAATTAAGTGCAGCGAGGTCAGTGTTTAATGTTCACCCACGGAAAGACAGCAACACACTCAGGAATGACTGGTCTGAGATCACTTTGACTTTCTCAAAGTTAATTCAATAGTATTAAACAGAAAGAAACTGATTCAATATGCTCACCGCCGTGTTTTTATTTCAGTCGAAAAACAGCAGGGATCAGCTTAACCTCGTTGGTATAAAGTGCAATAACAGACAATAATGTGTCATGACAAATGCTGATGTAATAAATAAAAATATAAATTCTATTTACACGATAAAAACAACTTAGTAAGAGTAATTTATCTCAGGATACAAAATGATCAGATCTTTGATTATACACCACTTCTGGTTGTCGCAGTTTTATAAATTAGACAATAAAACCAGTATTGCTGTATGAAGTTAACACAGTGTTGTCTCATATAAAGATGTCACAGTGGCTGTAACTGTGGAGGAATGACTCTCAGAATGGAAATAAGACAGCCCTTGCAAATAATCAGGCACGTAAGTCAAACAAGGTAACACACACAGACACACACACACACGCACACACACACACACACACACACACACCCAGAAAACCAGACAAGCACACACAATTACCCTTTAGTACAAAACATCAGGGGATATTAGCTCATAGCTGCTCCACCTTGCTGGCTCAGAATCACAATGTGGTTGTTACAGTGGAGTTTTATCAACATCCCATTTGTATTATTCTACTGTGAGTAAGAACCCGGATCCACCAGCCATGTGCTGGCAGCAACACAAGTAGCTTTTCTTTCTGTGCAAAACAGTGATTACTTCTGTTGTGCAGAAGTTTTGATAGTACAAACAGTATTTTTGTGCATATGTTTTGAGTCCAGCACAATTTCTACAAGAGGCAGACGATTTAAGTAAAAAGTACAGTCATGTCAATTTCCTTCCTCTTCATCCTTGGCAGAGGACGTCGGTTTCAAACTGCAGCAGCTGTCCCATGAAGCCCAGGTTGGGGGAGATGACGTGACGTCGCTGCTTCACAAAGTCGAAGGCCTCGTCCAGCCGCACACGCTGCGTGTGCATGAGGTAGGCCAGACAGATGGTGGCAGAGCGGGAGATGCCTGCCTGGCAATGCACCAACACCCGACCACCTCTCTGCTTCACAGAGTCTGTAGGCAGGACGGAAAGAGGAAGAGAGATCAGCTTATTGTGCTCCATTTCACATCAGTTTCACTGACATCAGGGAGAATATTTTACAAGCTGAAATACATATAAAGCTCTAGAACCACTGGACTGGAGGGGCGGCCTATGACAAATGTCATTAGTCACTGTCCTAATGGAGATTTAGATAAGCCACCTCCATCTTCTCCTGAACTGAACTTTAAGGTAAAATGGTGAAAACAAGCAGCAGAATGCACTTTGTAATGTTAATTCACTTCTCCTCTGCAGCTTGTGCCCCATAATCCAGTTTTGTAGTCAGACGATTAAACTGTTGGTCCTTAAGTCTCGGCTACTAAATGGATTATGCTGCACAGTCTGCTTAGAGAAATATTTTGAATTTCTTCAGAGATTGATAAGGAGTCTAATTTTAATAAAGTTAGAAACGCATTGTGTTTAGTGGGTCAAATAACTTTCACGAAGCTTAGACTGATGAGCTACTAATCTTTCATTTTAAACCCACACTGCACAGGTTGGAAGATGTGGATGTTTAGAGGTGGTGGTGGGGGGGGGGGGGGGGGGGGGGGGGGGGGGGGGGGGGCTCACCAATGAAGGTGATGGCTGTGGCGAAGCAGGCTCTGATGTCAGCAGCCAGAGTGTCCCTCCACCGTGAGCCCGCAGGTACTCGAACTCCCCCTCGTAGAAGTTGGGGCAGGTGGAGGAGACGTTGAGCACGGCTGTGATGCCTGCTGCTGCCAGGGTCTCTCTGCGGGACGAGTGGACGGCACTGCCCAAGAACAGGAAGGGCAAGCAGCTCCACTGGACCACCCTGCAATTCAGAAGACCACAGTTTAAAAAACAAGAATAAACAGTTTGATCTCATTTCATCCTTTATATCTATTTCAATTGGCAGGTTTGTGTGCATGACATCATGTATTAACTGCTGGGTTTTGTCTCACCTGATCATACGCTGGCGTCCTGCGGCCGGTCACTGCCGGCTCCGGCTCCACTGAGGGCAGCTGTGCTGCTGGCAGAGATGTAGCACAGCTCTGGAGAGGCCTCGGTAAAATCCCTCAAATCCACCTAAATGGAGGTCACATAGTATTAGCTAAGCCCAGGCTCTCACCTAAGTACTCTTAAAAAATGGGTTACGCATAAACAATAACTATAAACAATATCAATAATTATTACAATTTTATTTAGTCCAATATGTTGTATTAAAATTCATAGAGAACGAGGAGGTGTTACATGTCTCCCTCAGATGTCTACCTACAAGTGTTTTTCTGTTTATCAAGTATTTGTTGCTCATAAATAAATAAAAAAAGAGTTTAAAACCACAAACTTCACCCAGGAGTAGAATAAGCCGTTAAACTATATAAACTAATATATATATTTACAATTGTGACACTTTTTGTGATAATTACAGATATGGACTGGTCGACTGTTGACATCATATTGTCCATTTAGCCCAGCCATAAGATGGGGTAAACATGGGAAAGAAGTTTGAATATGCAAAGTCCACAGATTGTTTTAAGGTTTGTTTATGAAATGTTTCCCTCTTGTTACAACCTGAAACCTAAACACTAGTAAGCTCAGTGCATTCACCCTGTTATAAACACATTGGTAACTCGTGTTTGTTTCTTTAAGTCTTGCCAGGTCAAATCAACCTGATGAACACTTAGTACAGCAGTAAACCAACAGTAAATCTCAAGTGGATTTGAAGTGGTTGTTACCTTGTAGGAAGCAGATGTGCGTGTGGACCTCGTTCTGCAGGGCGGTGAGCAACATCTGGGCCACGCTCTCCGCCCGCAGCTCGGCCACGGAGCCGCTGCTCTGGTCCATCACCACCACGGGGGAGAAGTCCCCTCGCCGCAGCCGGCCGAGGAGCGCCTTGTCTGGGATGAGCCACTCCAGAGCCACCACCGAGCCCTTGGACCGGCGCCTCATCATCGAGCTCCAGTTCACGTTCCGGGCCTCGCGGATGTGCGCCAGGGAGAAGTCGAGGAAAGGTCGGCAGTCCAGCACCACGCCGCCGGCTGAGGCGCACTGGTCCCGGGGGGTCTGGAGGATGTGGACCAGCTCAGTGGCTGTGATCTCCAAAGGATCCACAGTCATGGCGGAGAAAGTAGATTTATAAGTAATTTAAAATAAATAAACTATATTTACTCTACTACAAATATGAGCTATTAAAAATAAATGAATCTGGTGTTGGTGTATTTTTCTGTGATGATCTGATAAATGACTGGAGCAATAAAATAAAGTATGTGTGTAGAACCTGAGCTGGGTTCGAGTCCTCTTCACGTTTTCACTTGTTCATTGATAACAGCTGTCGGAGGGGTGGGGTCACCGCGGCCCCTCCTGGTTTTTCCCCAGAAGTAGTGACGTGGCAGGCGGAACGACCATGTATGGTCTGCCCGACACTCCTCATATGGACACTGACGCGAACCTTCGATTTTCCACGAGCGCACGTGGTCACTCGGGGTTATCCCGTGTTTTTGTGCTGAATGACGTGATGCGCGCAGCCTCCAGAGGAAAACAGGAGCTGGGTGTTATTCGGGTTGAGATTAAAACCTGAGCTGCTCCACCACACAAACACAAACTGCTGCTGGTTTCCTCTAAAGCAACGCGTTCACAAAACAAAGCAACAAAAGGAAAGCAGAAAAGGGAAACGAGAACAGACAAATGTGTATTTATATAAATGAATGAGCAGAACAAGATATGACACCCATACTGTAAAAGCCCCATGAATACAAACCTTAACAGATAATGGTCATTTTTACCTCTTTAAAGTGTTTTTGTTTGTTTGTCTTTGTGTTTATTATTTTTTACATTATCATCATTATTATTACTATCATGATTTATTTATTTGTTTTGTTTGTGTGTCTCTTTCTCCACACATATGCACTAATTGGTGAATAAAAGGTTAATTTAAGTTTCCAGTGCATCTGTTGGTTTCTACTCTGTGGTGTTTAAGCCCTTTGCACAGTTCCACTGGTTATATCCCGTGCACAGATGAAGCTATTGTTTCTGCTCCTTTAGTGCACCTTCAAACACAGATTTGATTTTGTCCATGGATGAACTGATAAGTGACTCAACTTGATTCAAAGCAGTCCCATAATTCAAAGGAACTCATTTTCCATAAACTTTGCGGAGAGAGAGGTAAGGATGGAGATGCTCTTTATTCTGGTGCTGCCTTATTTCAGTCTGCATCTGTGAAATCAAACTCTGATGACAGTTATGGGTGTGGGTGACAAACTGTCAAATGTCAAGTCAAGCTTTTGAATCATAAACTCTCAATAAACCAAATATACCAAAATCACCTTTGATTATTGCTTTTGACATATTTGGCTGTGGACATTTATAAGTTTTACTTAAAGTAAATGTTCTTTAGTATTTCTGTGCTTCACCTGATTCGTTTCCGGAGAAAGTTTTTGCCTTGGTCCCACATGAGTAATATTTAAGTCATAATTCATCTAAATGTAGAGGATGTTGTAGGCGTCTTTCCACCCATGGATTCAAGACACTTACTACCTTCTCACGAGCAGAGAGAAATATATATTTTATGGGCCGTGTGGGATAATTTGTAGCACAAAGTGTAATCTGACGTCTTGGTCTTCATTTCCTCATAACCCACATTTTCAAATCACTCTGCCTTCCCTCAGACGTCTCCCACTCAAACCTCTGACTCCACTTTCTTCATCTTCCCACTTCCTCTCGCCCCCTCCCCGCACCGCTGCCCGCCGGCTCGTCAGCAGCAAACCCACTGTGTCCCACTCTCTCTCTCTCTCTCTCCCTGCTGAGGCTGCAGTCTCTGCAACAACACACACACACACACACACACACACACACACACACACACACACACACAGACATACATTTTGGTAGCACAGTTCATCAAGGCTGTCAGCATGAGCTGCTGAACCTGCATTTACTGTGGCCTCAACCTGCACTTTGGGCCTGAACACACACATTTAAACCCACAGTGAAGCGGTGTGCTGGGTTGGAACATTGTGACGTGAGCGTCTCTGTGTGACAGCGTCTTAAAGACCAACGTTCACCCACATGTCAGCAGTCTGACAGGAAGCAACCCCGCACATGCATCCTGTCATCACCCGTGCAGGCCTCAGCCACCCCCCCCAACCCTTTGTGTTACACCATGACAACCTGGCTGCCTCTGATTCACACGAGTTTGGATGAAATTCCCCTGAAAAAGGTGATTCACGATTTATTTACCAACTCCCTGGATGTGGTGACTCAACCAACTGCTTTCATTTTCATTAAGTGAAAATTTCATTTTCCCAGGTTCGAAAATCAGGCTGCTGTCAAGTTAGCAAAGAATCAGCCACATGAGGCCTGACACGATGCCCAGAGATGGGATGAATGTGTTATTGTTGATGACGACTATCACAGGAAATTACACTTTTACATCAAGATTGGGGCGAGGTGATCTGAGCGAATACCTCATGAGAGAGGAATTTAGAGAAATATGCTGAGTGCTGAGCGAGAAACTTGTGGAGCGGATGCCGGGGAGGTGGCGGAGATCATGACACAACTTGTGCAAATAGAGGGTGACTATTTTTGAATCAGAAGCAGCTGATGTCATCAAAACGTACAGAGACAGACAAACAGACAGCAGGAAACAATGAAGCAATAAAGTCTGGTGGTTTTGTGGTGTTGTAAGAAAACAGTGACATGTCACTGACGAGCGATTCAAAAGATATGAGTAAATAAACTTTGAAAGAAAACCCTGATGAAAACAGCTGCTGCCAGCTTTTACCCCATCCACGGCAACTGCCCTGCCTCTCCCACAGGGGGATTATCCAGGATTAATTGGATGGCTGGAGTTATTAATCTCAGAAAAACACGTTATCCGGGAGATTTACCTCGTCCCTGATTCCTATCATGAACGCCCACGTGAAAACGGCGTCTCCCCATTCAGGGCGGACATGTCCTTGCTGGGTTCAGATCACTGCAGGCAAGCTGGTGCTGGAAAGTTGAGTGGTTTTCTGTTTTTCTTTTGACTTTGGGTGTGTTGTATGTTTTCAACTTCACCTCAACTTTTTGTTTTATGAGGTCTATGACTCATCCTGTTGCACAGCGTCGAACCATGACTCTTTTTTTGTCAAAGATGAACAACGTTCTTTTGGAAAAAGTTCCTTCCTCATGAGGCCTCCTTCTTACACTCAAAAAAATAATTGTATCTTAAACACTGACTTTGTGTATTTCAATTATTTTCTATCCAACGTCATCAGATATGATCAAGAGTGTCAAGAGTTGCATTTAAAGTGTTTTCTATCAAGGTGAGTGATTATCAATAAATCAAATAACTATGTATAAACCTATAAAACTTGTGTGCTTAATGTATATTTATGTGGAGGTTTAACTTGATTTAATCAAATCCCTCTCATCATAATAGATAACACTTCATTTAATGTGACCTGTGATAAAGTTAAATGGAAATATGATGTGAATAAAGTCAATGTGTGTGTACCCAACATGTATTCTCACTTCCTCCTCTTCTCTAGACATAGCCTCACACTTTTACTTGGGAAATTTATTCAACCACAAAGGGAAATGTACAACCTGAAGTGAGTAAAACCATTAAAGTGTGTTTATACAGTGTTGTCGTCACGCTGTGCTCTGTTTGGTGTTTCCACTCTGTCCTCCTCCTCTGCGACTCCTCCACTGCTTAATCAGCGTTCTATGAAAAAGATCAACAACACTGTAAACCATAAATCAAGTTCCAAATATTGTGTGCCTTTTTTGTGTATTTCAATTTAGGTCACTGATTTGTGCTGACATGGATTACATTAATGTGCACTCAGCTCAACTATCAACAGTGTATTTATATATCTATTGCAGCTTCATATGAAATGAACCTATACCTCATCAACCATGATTAAAACTCATGACAACTTGCTCACTTTTTTCCTCTTGAATCATTTAGGTCATCACCCTTTCTCCGACCGTTCGGCATCACTTCTTTTTACCGCCGCCCTTCCTGCTACCCCCCCCCCCCCCCCCCCCCCCGCCCTCTCACGGATGCTCACCTCATGATGAATACGAGGCCGGCGCTCGCCACAAGAGCCAGAGCAGTAATCGTGACGAGGAGTGCCACCATTATCTTCTCGGTGTGCTGATCATTTGAGTATTCGTAATCGAGAGGCAGTGTGGGCAGAGTGAGCCGGGGTTTCTGAGGCTCGTCAGGCAAAGGTACGACTGTGGGGAAGGAAGATAAGAAAAACAAAGATGTATCAGTAGAGCTATACAGAAACTCTCGTATAGAGGAAAAATATCGAGGGTATACATCCATTTTTTACATGATTTTGTTTGTCACGAACCTCCAGACAAACAATAGAGACACAGTGGACAATGGAGTCCCTTTGCAAAAGGTTTTCTCTCAGAGAATCCTCATATTTAAAGTTTTTGTTAAATACTATTCTCTACATTTGGAACTCTATGGTATTGGTACTGGTTGGGACATTGAAATCAGCTTTCAGCTCAGCTAAGGAAGTTGTGTTTTCATCAGCATTTGTTTGTTTTTCTCTCATCAGGAATAAAGGACTAATATCTATTTGATTGAATTGTTGGGTCTGACTATGTGTGCTCCTCTGAGGGCCATTCCTGTTATTGTTAGCTTTTATGCTACTTCATTTTGTTGGGGAATTAACTGTGTCAATAGCAACGTGTCTTGTCTGTATTTCTAGGTCACGTTGTCATTTATTTTCATTGTTTTCAATATTTCCTGTTTAATTTTGTTGTCACTGGCTGTTCCTCTCGTTTTAGAACCCACTTCCTGTCCTTGTGTGTTTCCCCCCTGCTGTGCTTGTGTGTCCCCTCCAGATGCTTAGCACCTGCGCCTCCTTCCTCTCCAGTGTATTTCATCTTTGTGCTGCTTTGCCTCTCTGCCAGTTCCTCTTTGTTCTTTGAGACAAGTGCACCAGCCCTTTTGACCATATCTGTGCTGAGCCATCTTGTTTTTTCACTTATTTACTGTCCAAAGAACTGAGGTCATGTCTGGTCAATCTCCAAAGGAAACATATGTAAATCAGTTCTCTGTATTTTGATTCCTGTTTCAAACTGCGCCTACAGAACCAGTCTGAACTGGCTCAGACAAACAGCCTTAGTTCTCTTAGATATAAGATCCTTGCATTTGCCTGTTCTCCATCTTCACTCTGAGTTCCCTGTGACTCTCTGTGTTGATCCTTTCTAGAGAGCCCCTATTAAAATACACAAAGACAAATTTGGTGTTCCAGCGTCTTGTATTTTCAAATTTCCATCACAGGGACAAACCCATTATATTTTGGGGCATATCTGAATCTTGAGGCGGATCAAGGAAATGTTTTGTTTAGTTAAATTCCTTTTTGGGACATTTTGACTAATTTCCCAGGGAATAATTCATGGATCTTGATGGAAAAAAAATCAGTCACACTAAATGTATCGTTATCTATGAGTAATTTGGTGAAGCTCGATTTAATTTAAGGGGATAATTTGACCTTGACGGAGTTCTGTGCTCCACTGAGTTTTATTCCAGTTCTTTAACGTGTAGTAAGTAAATCTCTTTAAAGATGAACGGTTGTGTTTGTGGCCTACCGTCATATCTTTGATGTGATATTGAAAACCAAAGTAGAAGACAACTTTTATAAGTAAAAGATTTGAATATTCAGTTTTGAATATTTGTTATTCATTCCCAAGCATTTAGAGTAGAAATATTCCTGGCATGTTTGGTCTCTGGGGGGGTAACTGTTCAAACAGCCTAAATTAACATGGAGGCAATGTCAGCTTTTGAACATCCAGAGCCGGATTAACAGTTTTTCAGTGACTGTGTGCCTCAGAGCTGTAACTCTACCAGTGAGCAGGAAAGTGACTCGATAGAAGACGGATCCACTTCGTCCCTGAAGCGAGCAGCGATACGTCCCTTGTTCCTCCACTTCCAGCTGATTTAGGATCCAGAAGGACTCATCTGTCACCACCAACACTTTGAAGTCGGTCTCGTTCGGCTGCAAACCAAAATTGGGAAGCGATATTTGCAAGTTAGTGGGTGGGAAATCACTCAGGCAATATTCAAGAGTAAAGCTTAATAAGGGACAAAACTTTATACATGAGAATCAGGAAGTATGCAAAGTGTTTAACAAGTGGTAGGTTCCATTTAAGTGGTTTAAACGTGGTAGATTGCTGTTTCTGTTTCTGTTTTGGGTAGTCATTTGAGGAAGTGACAGTATGAGCAGAGAAACCTTTTCAGTTCCAGGTAAAAATAAGTTGAGATAAAACAAGAGGGCGGGGGTATTTATTTATGAGAGCTTCTGTGCCGGTGATTGGCTGCAAGGCGGGTAGCAGAAGGACAAATGGACAAACCTTTTCAGTTCCAGGTTTTCCTGGAGCCCAGGAGAAGTGATACTCGGGTTTTCCCGTGAGAAGTTGATGCCATGGGAGAAAACAGTCGAGCAGTGCCTGGCCTCCCTCCTCGGCCTGCACTCGGTGCTCTGGAGAGAGGGTCAGAGGAGGGGGGGGGGGGGGGGCGCTTGTTTCATTAATTTGATTTGGATTACTTGAATAATCTGTTTCATTAGCCCTGCACATGGGCAGGCAGCAGTAGTGCCTCGCTTGAGAACACACTTATAAACTCGTTACAGCATGTGAACTCTCACCACATAGGCAGGACTCTCCCTCATTCTCTCATGCCTCTACCCACCAAGGATGTACACTAACACAAACACACAAAAAACCTACCACCACACTCCTGCTGGCCAGAGGGAGACGCACAGACGTATATCTTGAAGCGGCAAGAGACGCAATCCATTACTCTCCGTTTCAGGAGGCCTGAGAAACACACATGCACACACAGGTGTCGTGTAAACATGCACTGTGTGTATTGTGTGTGTGTGTGTTTCTACAAGGATTTTGCAGCGACACAGATGGAAGAGCCAGACAGATCAAACTTACCACACATGTTGGGGCACAATCCTGAGGGAGAGACAAACAAATGATCTGAATCTGAAACATGTCGTTCTCATTACATAAAGTGCCCCGCCTCATAATGTGCACAACAAGCATTCATATTCATGTCAATTACCATCACGGATGAAGGCGTCCAGGTGTTTCTCTAAGATCCTCCTGCCCTTCTCCATGATCTGAATGGCTTCAGATGTTCCTGTAAAAAGAACACGCCGAGGGGGGACATGATGTTCGTCTTAATTATGTGTCCATTTGAGAACTATTCATTACAATGAATGATGTTTTCTGTTCCTCACCAGAGTGAGGGGTTTTCAGGAAGAGGTTGAATTCACTGCGGTACTCGGTCCCGGCTCTGTACAGAGTAGTGAAATCTGAGGATTGGGAAACAGAGTCATGTTTTACTGGTTTTTTATCATTTTACACTTGAGGCCTCTAACTCAGATTCTATCCAGGACAAAATGATGGTCATGGTAGAAAAGTAATTCAACTACCAGATCATGAAAGACCTCAGAGGCCGGATAATATTTTCGAAAAAGACACGAGCTATGAGATATTGTTGCTTTAAGTGAATTATCACCAGTCCTTTATCTCACCTATTATTCCTTTTCGCTTCCTGCTGGTCTCTATGTAGTTCACATACGTGTGGCTGTAAATCTTTTTTATTTCCATCTGGTCGGCCAAGGTCGGGGCAGACAGGGCTAAGTTTTCATGCAGGAGTCGGACCCTGCGGTCACACTGCAGACAAGCGTCAGCTGCAAGGACACAGCCGAGCAGCGTCACCAGTACCAGCAGCATCTCCCCTCAGCACCCTGAGCCTCCTGCACCTGAGGATGAGTCACTGGGGCCCTTGGGATTTTTCACTCAGTGTGGTTTCTACAACAGAAAAGTCAAACATTAGTGCTCCTACAAAACAACCACTTAAAAACTACAGTGGTACTGCTACTACAACCATTATCACAACTTTCTAATAATAGTCATTTCAGATTCTATTTTTCTTTATTAATTAAAGTAAAAATGTGGAAATGTGGAAAATGGCCACTAAGTCCAAAGTGGCGGGTTTCCTGTTGTGATTTTCACAATACACCTCAAACTTTTTTGTGCCTCTGGTCATGATACACAGGTGACACGATTTTTGTGAAGATCGGTGAAAGCTAACTGAAGGGCTTTTCCTTAGATGGCGCTGTTGAGCCATTTTACCACGTCCATTTCAAATTACTCCAGAATACAATTACTTTTTTGAGGTTTTGAATTTATTGCAAAATTTGGTAACAATTTGAGCATGTCTAGGCCTGAAAAAGCCCAAAAGTGAAATACAAATCCTTCGGAACAATAGTGCATCCCACCGGAGGTGCTCGGGACCTGATAATGATAAGAGTAATATAGCTGTTAACTGTGAACAGTCAAAATCTCAACAATATTCACTTAATCATTCAACGAAACGATTCAAGGGCCGTGAATAAAGGATTTTGTAAATCACCAGGAATAAATGAAATTATGGCGTTGGGCTCTGCAGTAGTTGTGCATTGATAGTCTACTTATATTCTCCGCCACTGTGTGTACATATACTTAAGTTTACAGAACGTAACTGCTTTAACCTGAATGCTAGTACAACTAGTGCCTCATAGTACTAAAGCCCTATAAGACAAATTGTGATTTGTGAATATGGGCTATACAAATAAAATTTGATTGATCGAAATAAACAAATAATTTGAATAGCATAATTCTGCAAGTATACTAGCTAGCTATGCTGCAACACTACAGCCATCAGTTCCTCCACCACTAAAACCAGTAATTAAGATAACTAGCCAAACCACTTGACCTATTTCCATCGCTAACTGACATTTAATGGAACAACAATAACAAGAATATATCTGCACTCGTGTTGTGATGAAGGAGATGAACCAGGAAAGAAGTGACTCCCTGCTTTCTGAAGGCTCTTCTCTGTGCGTCAGTTACAGCTCGTTGCTGTCACCCAGTGGCAGAAACCACTTCCATGTCACTGTGACACGTGCTGTTCACCTCAGCTCTGTGTCAGTTATGTCAGTTGTTTTTTTTTGCCGCACAGCCTCGTCTGCCCAGAATCTGCTGCTCTGTGCATCCAGAGCCGCCTGCAAACCTCACCACACACAGACACATCATGTTCTAAACTATGCACACACACTCCACCTAGGTAGGAATGTCCCACTGCACATCTGAATGTATGTAGGTGTAGTATTCTATTATTTTTAACTTTTTATTTTTAAATAGTCAGCTCTTTCTACCTTGTCTGTCCTGGTCCAACACTTTCATTCCAATGTTGACCCTGTGCTAACTTGAAACGTAGCAAGGTCACACACACGATTATTGATATTCATAATTTAACAAAAAAATGTAAATCATAACAAAAGATTTTTTTTTTTTTAATTAATTTAAATTTCAGCTGCTGATAGGTCAAAGTAAAACTACTTTTCTACTTTATTGGTAATCTGTTTGTGGACAGAGATTCACAGATTCATACACTACATTTCCCAGAAGCCCCTCCATCGGGCGCCAAGTGACTTGTATCTGGACCAATCCGCTTCGAGGTGGTTTGTTGTTGGGCGGGACACTGTTTCGGTGAACTGCACCGCGCATGCGCAGTGGACTCCTGCGCTTCCAGCTGTAGCTCACGCCGACCTCCGGGAGCGAGATGCGGAGGTGAGAAAACTCCGTGTTCACGAGCTACGGACACTTTACTCGAGCATGGACGTGTTTCTACAACTTGTCCGCGTGTCGCACGTGAAGGAAAATGTCTCCTTGAACCGCGGACGTCCCTGCGTTCACAGCTGATTTCGACACAACCGGTTCCAGTGGCTGAACCGTCCCGACACGGCGACAACAGCTCTGCAGCTGGTATTGATCCTTTATCGGACACGTCGGGTCCTTTTGGTCTCACTGACTCCTGCGTGGAAAGTTATGTAAGAATGTGTACGCGGAGGCACAGCTGGTTTCCACTGGGATCAACCCAGTAAAGTCAGGTGGTTCGAGTTTGTCTCGTTTCAGGTGGAGATATATGCAACTAATGTGAACACACAATGACAGACAGGGGACGTTTCCCCTGCGTGTGAGCTCGCTTTCTTTAAGAAAACACACGTACTACTTGTGTTTTAGTATTTCACTGTGTTTTTATACCTCTCTGAGTGTAGAGGCTAACTTGCATGGACTTAAAACGCCTCACAACTTATTGTTCAACAACATGACTTCATTGTAATGTTCTATTATAGTTTATAGATATTAAAATATAGTGCTGATCAGTAAAACAACAATAATCCCAATATACTTATAATCAATAGTGATATGTTGTTTATGCCTGTAGTGTGGCGGTATAACACATACTTGATGTAAAGGTTGGCTGTTGGTCATGTCTTTGTTATTCTCTGCTCATAAATCAGAGTCAGAATCAGGTTTTATTGCCAAGCAGGTTTACTCATACAAGCAGTTTGCTGGGGCGTGTTTTTGTTTGTTTAAATATTAATAATTAAAGAGAAACTCGGAAGTGTACGACTTTCTATAAAGTCAATTTATTTCCCTTTCAACACAATAACACAAGTTAGAATTGATCCAGGATACAAAGGCAGCTCTGGACCAGTAAGTGTAGGACTGGGTACTGGGAATATGAGGAAAGCAGGGTTAAGTTCAGCATGTGTTGGTAAATCCATGACTGTAAAAAACAGATTGATCATATTAACAATGGTGCAGCTTTGAATATAACCGTATAGAGAGGTTCAGGGTGTTGTGCTAACAGATGCTGAGGTAACTTAGCTGTTACTTGCAGGGTGTGTATTTTGCAAGGTTTCCTTTCCTCCCTCTGCTGTGTTGTCACGAACCTTCATCAGAACGAAATAAGCATGTGGAGCTGGGACATAATGACCCCTGTGGGCCGGATAACCAGCCTGAAACCTGTAGGCTTGCTGCAGCACAGTTATTTGAGGGCTGCGACTGATGAATATCATTAAGTCACGTCCAAGCTGCTCTTACCCGAGAGATGCATGTGATTTAATCATGCTGACACGGTGTCTGGACTTTCTCTCCTCATAGCCTGTTTTTATGGTTTCATTGGTTCTGTTATCATCGGTGGGTGTGTGGCTACAGAGCCTGGCTAACTGCTGTTTAAAGCTGCTCTGCTGTGCTGTTGCTCTGCTGGACGCTGCTGCTGCTGCATTATGCTGCAGGACAAGTACTATTGAATGCTTTCAATACAGTAACATGAAGCTGCACTAGTATACACCAGTGTAGTGATGGCCCATATACAGCAGCACTGACCACAATTCTACTGATTTTTCCAGATTTTACATTTTTTTTTCATATGGTGCAGTTTGACTGGATTATTTTTTACGGGTATAGGGCCAAACAGCAGGGGAATAATAAATGTGTGTAATCATGATGTCAAGCAGCCGTCAGAGCTCCAAACCTATTTATAACTGCACTTCCTTGAGACTCTCAGTGGGGATGAGAACTGGATTGTCAAGCTCAACCTTTTGGTTGATCTATATATATATATATGTGTGGTGGCCTGTTCCTCGTTCTTTTACACATTGTGCCGCCGCTCATACTGAAAGTTAACCTCTGTCTGCCTCTGTCCTTCTTGCAGCTCCGGACAGATCGGCCAACATTAAAAAACGGTGACTTGGTCAAAGATCAGCTGGTAGACGTCTTATTTTCACCTGCCAATGTGAAGATATATTCCAGACATTTTCCCCAGCGCTGACATCGAGCTCTTCACCCCGGCTCCTTCCTGTCCAAACCCAAGATGCCCACCTCTATGGCTCCCATCTTCAGTATGTATGAGATTGTCCCGGTGGCCCCCGGGGAGCCCAGTGGGGCATCAAGAAGGAAGATGAGGGCTAATGAGAGCCGGCCCCTGGTGTTGGCGGGGATGTTGGGCTGTGCTCTGGTGCTGGCTGCCGTGGTTGCCTGGTGCTACTACTCTGCGTCTCTCCGTAAAGCCCAGCTGTTGAAGACGGAGTTATTGGACCTCAACAAGGACGGTTTCATCATTCGTAACGATGCAGGGGCTGTCATCTTCACCATGACCTTCAGGTGGGTTCACTGTTCAATGTTCAATATTGATTTATCTGCTGTTTAATGACTTTATTGTTTGATTAAATCTCTG
Source organism: Pleuronectes platessa (assembly GCF_947347685.1). Taxonomy (NCBI): domain Eukaryota; kingdom Metazoa; phylum Chordata; class Actinopteri; order Pleuronectiformes; family Pleuronectidae; genus Pleuronectes; species Pleuronectes platessa. Next base: position 23,809,410 of record NC_070629.1, on the reverse strand, counting down.
AAAGATTGTGATAAATACCCCATTTAGATGACACATCTAAATAGCTAAAGTTGTCCAATCATTAGTCCAAAACTATTCACAGTAAATTTACAGTAAAATAAAACAGAAGATACTCACTTTTGAGAATGATGATGTACGAAGGAGGGGTGAAACTTAGGCATTTCCTCTTGGGAAGTGACGCAATAGATTGATTATCAAAATCATTACAATAGTCATTTCAACTACCAGTAAGCCAGGAAAATGTTATGTTTGTTAAAGTACAATGCATCGACTGTATTAGAGCAAACTAAACACAAAGTGACCAGAAAAACAGCAACTTCTGTGCAATGTTATACGACCTAATTCTCTCTTATAAGTAACCCTGCCCTGGTGTAACTAGGACCAGTACATCTTGGCTAACAATGCCCCCTGTCACAGTTGTTCCTCTTTGTGTGCTGAGCCGTGCTAAAAGGCTGCTGGTGTGCAATGTGTGGCTGGATAATGGAAAGCCAGACAAGGCAGACACATGATTACACCCTTAGGGAAGACTGATTTAGTCACGTCCTCTATCAGCAGGGAGCTCTCATTGACCGAAATAGTAATCGCACAGTCCCTGGACTTGCACAGGAATATAGTTATTGAATAGAGCATAAGGTATTTTGTGTTATGATTTATTTTCTCTTGTGGTATTTGAATGCTCTCAGACATTTTTGCGAGCTTGACTTCTTAGCAATACAGACATGTGACCTCACTCCCCAACCAGGCTTAACCAGGTCCTTTTGTCTGTCCACACACCTCGGTAGGTCTGGCACCCTGGATCTGGACTCCTGCTCGAAGGAGAAAAATATTCTGAGCTGCACTCAATCAGATTCCGGCAAACTAAACTTCTTCATCGAGACAGTGCAGCTAAAGGACACAGTGATGTGTTACCGCGTCCGCTGGGAGGAGCTTCAAGAAAAGCGTTTGGTGGAGCACGCCATGGTCTATAATGATTCCCATTGGTACGGCGGGGCAGAGATGGCCACGCAGTACTGGCCTATCAGGTTCCAGGGGGAGGAGGATCCGCTGCCTTTCATCACCAGCGATGTCTACTCCAATCGGAACGCCTTTGGGGGAATCCTAGAACGCTATTGGGTGTCGTCGAATGCAACTGCGATCAAGATCAATGACTCAGTGCCATTTCATTTGGGCTGGTCAGAGAAGGACAGCATGCTCAGGTTCCAGGCCCGGTACCAGGACTCTCCCTTCAAACCAGCAGAGGGACAGCAAGCCTTACCTGAACTCAGCTATAGAGTGTGTGTGGGGTCAGATGTTACATCTATTCACAAATACATGGTGAGTATAGACTAACTGCTTATTTATTTTTTACGGCAAGAGTAAAACGTTTACTGTTGTTATTATATTACTCTACGTATTTTGGAGCAGGTGGAAATTGGTACATTTAAACTTGACTTCACCGAGATGCTCGTATGGCATGTGTTGCTGCTTTTTTAGACAAATTATGGTGCATTTACATAGCAAGGCCAAATTTGGAATCCTCCCTTCTTAGAAAAGTCCAATATAGCATCACATGTCTCTTTTAGGAGAAAAGGTTGTACGATACAGGACTGATGTGTTTGACTATATTTCAGCTGGAAATGCAGGCTAGGTATTTCCCTCATTTGCAGTCATTATGCTGAAGGAAGAGTATTCCTTTAATCCAAATAAACCGAGTACAAATGAGGAACAAACTTCCCTGCATTCTTGCACGATGAAAAACCAAATTGTGCTGATATCGATGCTTCTGTAGTAACTCTTCTCTTTATGCTTGTGTTGTGCACAGGTGCGTCGCTATTTCCCAAAGCCTATCAAGGTCCCATCTACTGAAGTGTTCAAACATCCAGTGTGGTCCACATGGGCTCTCCACAAAACATCTGTAACTCAGGAGAAGCTGCTGAGCTACGCCTCTGACATCACCAATTACGGCTTCAACTGCTCCCACCTGGAACTGGACGACCGCTACACTGCCGACTATGGAGAGTTTGACTTTGACCCGCAGAAGTTCCCCAATGCCAGCGGTATGTTTGAGAAGCTGAGAGAGGACGGGTTTGAGGTGTCGCTCTGGACACATCCTTTTATCAACTATGACTCCATTAACTTCGGTGTTGCTGTGGAGAAGGGGCTGTTTGTCCGGGAGCCGAACGGCGAGCTGCCGGCTCTGGTACGCTGGTGGAACGGCATCGGTGGAATCTTGGACTTTACGAACCCAGAAGCTCGTGACTGGTACTTGTCTAATCTACGCATGCTTAAAACCCACTACGACGTGACCTCCTTCAAGTTCGATGCAGGAGAGACCAGCTACCTCCCCCAGCAGTTCAGCACCCTGGTCCCACTTTCTGATCCCTCCACCTTCACCCGTCGCTACACAGAGATGGCCATCCCCTTCAGTGAGCGCGCCGAGCTGAGGGTGGGCTACCAGAGTCAGAACATCTCCTGCTTCTTCAGGATCATTGACAGAGACTCCGTGTGGGGCTACGAGCTCGGTCTCAAGTCCATCATCCCAACTGTACTGACAATTAGCATTCTGGGCTACCAGTTTGTCTTGCCTGATATGATCGGAGGAAATGCATACCCCAATCGCACCACAGGTATGGTACTCCCATCACATATGGCTACAGTGAGTTGTAGAGATAGAAGTTGGCGGTGTTCCAGTTTTTGTGGCTTTAGTCTACTGTCTGACACCTGTGTTCTATTTTAGGGGGTTCAGATGGCAAACATGATCTGCCAGACAGAGAGCTGTACATCCGGTGGCTGGAGCTGTCTGCTTTTATGCCTGCCATGCAGTTCTCTATACCACCCTGGGCCTATGACAATGAGGTGAGTTATGATAGTTCCATCCGTGGGTGAGGCTACAAACACAGAATCGCTTCGGGGCTAAACTCAGAAAGCTAAAATCCAAGATATCTACGCAGATAATATGACGAGAGAAGCGAGTGTCTATTTTTAGCAGAAAATGATTCCCCATCGTATGACATCATGTGATCAGAGTCGTTAAGAATGAGCTGCAAAGAAAGAAACGAAATTACATCATGTTCACTTAAAAAATGCAGTTTTTTAGGTAACTCTGCATCCTACAAGAAGTGATGATGTCATTATATAATTGCGTTTTCACAACATAAAAAAAGTATTTATATTAATTGTATACATTGCCCCTCTGAAACCAAAATTTTGTTGTGCACAAATCTTCATATTCAAGGATGCGATGCACTTTACAAAACCTTATTTACATCGGTAAATAATAAATAAATAAATGTATAATTTCAAGAAGGGTATTTTTATGATATCTATTAGGTCTGTATTATGACAGTAAAGTTAAAGTCTTATAAAGCAGCTTTATTTGAGTGTTTTTTGGTTAATGAACATTATTATCTGTTTGAAAATTTTTATGTATCTAAATAGAGACTCAAGACTTCATTGTGCCAGAGAGGAATCAAAAAGTAACTCGGTGTGTTAACCAGCCATCATGCTACACTGTCTGTTTGTGGACGTGCATCCATTGTGAGGCCGACTCTGTATCTTTGTGTGTTCATCGCCAGGTTGTTCGGATAGCGCAGAAGTTCACGGAGCTCCACGAGACTCTGGTGGCACCAAGGGTTCTGGAACTGGCAGGTGAGGTTCTCGACACAGGAGACCCGATCATAAGACCTCTTTGGTGGATCGCCACTAATGACGAGGCAGCCTATAAGATCGACTCCCAGTTTCTCATCGGGGATGACCTGATGGTGGCTCCGGTGTTGGAGCCAGGCAAGCAAGAGAGGGACATCTATCTGCCAGCAGGACGCTGGAGAAGCTACAAGGGGGAACATTTTGATAAAGGCCCCATTCACCTCACTGACTACCCTGTGGACCTGGACGAGGTAGCTTTCTTTACATGGGTTCACTGAAGACGTTAAACAATGAAAGACACAAACTCATAAACGCACATGCATTTTGTATGCTCATCTACATTCTTTTGGTGGCATATATGCCAGAAAATGTTGATTTTCAAAAGGGAAATGACTACCTGGGATCTGTTTCCACGGCAGAGAGTTTTTTGTTAACGATTAACTTCATGTCTTCTCCGACCTGGGGCCTTGTTAATAACCATCGCGTACGCATCTTTCAGACCCGATTTTGTGCGTACGCCACTTTTCGAGCAAACGTCCAGTGTGCGTGTGCACAGTTTTATACACTGATTATTCTTTCGCGTACGCCATGTTCGGCCTTTGTGCGCACATACAAGATTAGTATGTATCCTACCTACTGTTTTATAAACGAGGCCCCCTGCTCTTTATCTGGACTTCTGTCTGCGGATTAGAGAAACAGAAACATCTTTTCACTTCTGATTCTCTCGTTCCATCCTTAAGCTGATCCTCATCGTTATGTGCCTTGCACAACCAATAATAAAACCGATCTTAGATTGTACCATCAACCAGACAGCAGTCCTCCACCTGAAGGACACCTAGATAACAGTCTGTCCTTCACAGCCTGAGTCACATGACTAAATCGTTTTTTGTTTTAGGGTAAACATTGGGTTATCTTCTTCTGTGTGAATTTTATTACTTAATTATGCTTCGACAGGGTTTTTAGCTGAATTGGTTTTAAAAATGCACTGGAGTTGGACAGATGCCTAAACTTATGTCACCATGGAAGCTGCTGTATTTTGATTTAACGGGCACTGCCTGTAAAGCTAACATGCACTATTTAACTTTAGTTAAAATTATTCATATAACTTATAAATTTGCATTTAACAATCAAAATTAATGTGTTTATGGATTTAAATGCGGGGTAACAGAGGTTTATTTTTACGTCATCAGTCCCTGACCTGTTGTGCCAATCTGTCGTTTCAGTGCCAAATCTAAAAAAAACTACTGTTTCATGCTTTTTATCAATTTTTATAGCTCAGGGTAGATTTTAGAGAGAATTTTAAAGGTTTGTTTTAATATGAATTAACTTTGTTGATCCGCAGCAAGAAACAGATAATTATACAACTGCTACTGGTTTGCCTTGTAAAACAAGTATTGTTCTCAAAGATGCGATATTTTCTTGTGCCGTCCACGTCTGCCTTGCGACTTTAATTTGCCTTATCAGCTGAATTTGAATATGCCGGCCGTCGCACACAGAACCATTGAGGAAATAAATCACACACTTCAGCACACAGTGATATGCTGATGCACTGCACCTTCATGTTTTTAGGTAGTGATACTGTGAATGAGATATCTGCCATATGAATATAATGTATGTCCTTCTTAGCTTACACAGTGATTATTAGAGTAAAGCACACTACTGGTTAAGTCATCTAATTGCTGTTCTTGAAAATAATTCTACTATATAAGATGGAGTCAGCACTGGTTTTAAAATCTAAACTTACTAACCATATAAATGTGATGGGATTAGAGCATGCTTCATGTGTTTTTTATTGTTTTTGTTTGATGACAGTCCTGCTGCTGTGTAGGTTTCTTCCATCCTTGTTCCAACCACAAGGTGGAGCCAACATCAAAAATATTCAAAGCTCATACACAGCAACATCAGTAAATGCATAACATTGAATAACATCAGTCTTATGTGTTTGTGGCAGGCATTTATAGAGACTAATTTAACTTCTGTAAGACGATACCACGATGTTTCACATGTGACTAATGTGAAAGGTCGATATGCACAGATAAGCATCATTTAAAGGGATTTGGAAAGTTAAATAAATGATAAGTTGGAGATGGGAAATCCATCCAGATGTTACCACCGTCTCTCAAGTGGTCGGGTTAATGTTTTGTGCAGCTATGAAGGATTACGTGCTACCTTTATGAAATAAGATGCCAAAGAGAACAGGAAAAAAGATGTTTAATGTGCTGTGAACAGGTTTGTGGGTTTTAAGTATCTTTTGAAATGGGTTCTAAAGGGGTCCAATAAATGCGCTGGCCTAAAGTACATCACAAAACAGAAGTCCGATGTTTCCACATGACAACAGCAATACGTTCCATTTCAACACTTGATTGTTCAATGAATGCATCCATGTCAAAGCAACTGTGCGATTGCCACGGTACTTGTTTTATCTTCAGATTGTATTCACATGTGGACTGTTGGATTCTCAGTGTGCTATGACCCTACTGTTCACCACACCGTCTGATTTTTCTTTTATTTGCACTTGTAAAAAGAAACATGAAGAAAGAAGTTATTCGGCAAATTCATCCAGCTTCGTCCCTGATCCAGATGAAACCAGATCCTTGTTTGTCTTGAGTTTTGAGTGTGTTAAAGGTAGCCGAAGGCATTAAGCCAAGAGGACGAAAATGTGTTGTCATAACCATAAACTATGGTGTTATTATTGTGTCACGTCCTGTTCCGTCTTTCATAACAAATCAATTTTGGCTGTAAATCCATGTGAAACGCAGAACTCGAGGAATAAAACGACTCATTGGACGATGGTTTTGTTTCATTGAACAAATTCTACCTCGTAAACATGTTTATTCTTGTGGATTTGAACAAATCTGCTTAGAAGAAACATTTAATTCGGAGTCACAGAAAAACCTTGCACATGGACGGCTCTTTCAACATATAAACAAAACATACAAATATTTTATTTTCATTTAATTTGTATTTTCCTGATACAATATTTTGTCTTGTATAATTCATACATCAAAAACATCCCTATAAACATGCAGTGATACAATAAATGACATTTACACTTTCACCACCCACTACAGAGTAGGTGTATATAATAATTCTGCTTATTTAAATTTTTTACCCCATGAGGCAAATTGTTGATTTTGAAAATGGGCTTTATACAAATAACATGGAATTGATTGATTCATGTAATTCAAAAAGTTGAAAGTGTCAGGCTGCCGGCTAGCAGGCATCACCCCAAATTCCCTGTCACTAAATTATTTTGACTATTCATGATGTAATTTGGACTTTACACACTAACATCCCCCCCCCCCCCCCCCCAAAACCCATAATATTCACTCAACTTAAATAACGCTCAGGTGAAACACTACAGGCTCTAAAACAGCTGCTCCTTATATGCAGTGATTTGATTTGTTCCCGTGCAGTCATTCACTTCCTCCCTCCCGCACACCTCTCACTTCACGATGGAATCACACTCCACTTGACTTGGGTCCTGATGATTTACAATAACAGTGCCCTTGAGTCTGCATTCAGTGTCCAGTCTCCCATGATATTCATACATATTTGCTGAGCATTAAACTGACTGTTCTGCCTCTGACTATCAGCAGTGTACACCTCACTGCCCCTCCCAACCATATCTAAGCCGTCAGCCACGTCAAATAAAAAAAAAATTAGCTTTATGTAAATTATGACACACCCCATTACTGTCGGTGCTGATTTCACCTATTTGAGCGATGTAGAAAAAATTATTTGTGTAACATTTTCTGTCTGATATGCTTGGAACATACAGTTATTGAAAAAGCCAGAATCCATGAATGTGGAAAAGCATCGGACACTAGATTAGATACTAGATACTCTTCCCATTTCCAAATCACACGTGTTTGGCTTGTGGATCGGAAACAGTTCATCAGAAGAATGTGAAACTTCTCCCTTCACTTTTGAAGACAAAAACACAAACACATATTTGAACCAACGTTTAGTCGAGAAAACCTCTCAAAAATAAAATGTATAGAGTGAATTATTATACATTATATATTATATTTATACATTATATATAAAGTATATTATAATACAACTCTGTAGTTTTCTCTTTTATTGTTACTTATCTCCTGTCATGTTTACTTTTTTCGTAGTATTAGTACGGACATAGAGAGAAAAGTGTGAAGCCAAAACTCCACTTTATCTAAATAGTGGGTAAAATTTTGTATTTGTTGGTGCTGTACAGCTGAGATGTGTGGTACTATGTGATTAGGACGGGGCAGGAAGGTGTTCACTGCTGATACATGGAGGGTGGAGACTCACTTTCACTTCTTGCCAAAAAATGTGTAACAACGCCAACATGAGTGCATGTTAGTGATCAGTGTTGCAGGGGCATGATCGGGGGGGGGGGGTGACTGGGTTGATGGTGGCAGCCTCTCAGAACCCGACACTGGGCAACTGGTGGTGGTTCATCACCTCTTGTATAACAAATATTAATGTTAGCTGATCAGTTAACTACCACGGCGGCAACTTTGACCTGACTGACCTTTGAGGGCAGAGCCTGTGTAAAGAGATGAAACAGATATAGACCAGTAAACGAGGCAGTTTATTAACTTGTCAAAATCATAAACCTGATATATAACGGACTTAGGGTCCGTGACGTCACCCGTTGGCTTCCGCCATAGACTGTAGGTCAAAATTAGCATTCAAGTACCATTGAATGAGCATTTTAGCAAAGGTGGAGCTGTTTGGTAAATAATGCACCAACCAACACCAAATGTGCAGGAGTGTTCGAAGAGACTTTGGGGGCCCCGGGCACAAAGGGAACTGAACCTCGCAACCCCCTCCCCCCCTCCCCCCAAAAAAGAAGAAGAAACACATATCTCCAATCTTCACACAACTCTTTTATTATCGAAATTATGAACAAATCGCACACACAGAAATAATACTAAAGTTGCGAAATTAAAGCGCTATTTAAAAAAGACACAGTTCTAAATTGGCAGTTTGAAATTTATCCACAAATAATAAAACATGTCAAATTTTGATACATTGGGACCAGCTTATTTTTATCTGAAGATGAAGCAAGCAAGTCTAAAATATTGTTGTTTGCTGGTTTCAATAATCCTTCGAGTCAACTAGTAAATAATATAATGTATTGTTTATCTTATGATTGCTCATACGATCTGTAGGATTTGAAATCAAAGCTAGTTTTTGCAGTAATAGTAGCGTATGACCTGAGGAAATTAGCAAATTAACAGTCAATAATATTGTAGTCGCATTTCCATAAATCTTTAGGTTTAATATATTGTTGTTCTAAATGTTCCAAAAAGGCGATAGGGAAAGTTAAACATTCTCAGCGGAGGCTCCAGAGCGTCAGAGAAAGAGTGAGGTGATGGCTGAGGACACCAGCAGGAGGGTGACTCTGGGACCAGTGAGCACGGCACTGTTACACAAGTCCTCTCCACAGCAAGATACGGGTCTTACACAGTTTATAGTTTTTCGACAACCCTTATTGATGACACCTGCAAGACACGATTGAAGAACCTCAGTTTCAACACGAGAGAGAGCCAGCATTCAGCCGAGCGACACTGTGCATCAGCTCCCGTCTGGTGGACTTGCTTGATATTACACACCGATACTTCAGGATTTGTTTGTGCATCTTACCAGTCAAATTCAGGGAGAAACATTGGTCCAGGAGTGCAGGACAGGTTGTCATATGTGTGCAGGCTCGAGGATCAACAGACACACATGTGTAGCATTTTAGTCCACATGCTGGAAGCAGCAGAAAGACAGAATACTGTCACACGTGTTTTAAAATACTATAATTTACAACTACTAATAAAATAAACATCAGTTTAAACAGATTTTTAAATGTTCCCACATACACACTGGCTTCATCCAGTAAAAGACAATCAAATATGTGCTTTGCAACTACAGCCCCAAAAATATTCATCTAAGAGAATGTGAAGAGAAAAATGAAAGAAAATATTAGCACATTTCCAATTATCATCTATTTTCTTCAAGTCCTTCTAAAAACATTTACTCATTAGTAACCTTCATCTCTTTGTGTTTTTAAAGCCAAGAATAGACACACAACACACACTCTTCTTACCTGTGGACAGAATCACACACAGGATCAGAGCTGCACAAAGACGCATCGTGAACACGGAGAAAAAATGACTTTTAATCAACCCTGTGAGGAGAGAGATCTGTGGAGGAGATGTGAACTCCTCCCTTTTTATAGTCCCACTACTTGGTCTTCTTCCAGAACTCACATGACATTTCATCACAAGTAAACACTTAGATAAAAAAAAAACGTTATATGTGAAACTTCCCATTTGGTATCTTGATGTTTTCATATAAATAAATGAAATTATAACACATTGGTTATATTGAAGTATTTTGTTATATTAAATGAGTTTTTGTCTCACAGCAGTTTTCTCTCAAATCGGCGAAGAAGACATCTGAGCAGCTGTAATCTAAAACACTCATTAATTTCAGTTATTCATAGAAATGTTACTTTACCTAATGCTGCCACCTTGTGAGCATCTGGTGGAAGTGAGTCAGCTGTATGGGGCCATTATTGTAGTACTTCAAATCTAAATACATATTTAAAAATATTTTTTTTTACACACAGAGATTCTAAATACAGATCCATGTGCACGTTTTTAAAAACATACAAACAGACAGACAGACAGATAGACAGAGTCAAGTGTTTGTGAAATTTCTAACTAGATAGCAACATCAAACCTTTTTATTATTAAAATCTATGTACAAATTAAAGCAATCATCGACCAGGACTTAGGTGTATTTTCTTGACGTCATATTTATTGATTATAGGTACAACAATAACCCAGTTACACTATGTCTGCTTGTTTGTTAATCATCAGGTTCATCAAATCAACATGTTTATTATTTTCTCCTGCTTGTTCATATTTAATTTCGTGTTTTGTCATTCTTTTTTTTTTTTTAAATCAGGGATTCCTTACAAAGCTGTTGATGGTTGTAAAAATAAAGAAAAAGGAAGGAAAGTTTCATCCTGAGGAATGTTGTGTTTGTCCTGATTGAAAACCTCTTTGTAGAGAACATGATCAATTCACAAGTAGTTTTACACTGAGTGAGAAAAAGAGCAGCATAGAAACCACAACATATTCTCAGCTGGAGCTTCAGAGAAACAGCCTGATGATGGCAGAAGACACCAGCAGGAGAATGACGCTGGGACCAGTCACTGCGGCGCTGTTACACAAGTCCCCCTCACAGCATTCAATGCGACCATCACACATGTCCCCTTTTACACAGCCCTTGCCAAACAAGAACCCTGCAAGACACGGTGGGGGGGAAAAAAAGTTTACGAAACATATGATATTAATGATACAGACACCAGACATTTAGTACATCCACATATGAAGTTATAGCATTAAGACAGACATTAAGAATCAAGCCCCATCACATATTAAAGAGCTCACAGCCCGTTATATTCCCAAAAGATCACATGAGAGCATTCAGGTACCGGCCTCCTCTCCTGTGGAACTAGCTCCCACTCTGGTTTCAGGAGGCAAACCCCATCACTACGTCTCAATTCAGGGCCACATCGTCCGGAGGCTGCATTTGAAAGCAGATTGCTTCAGCGGGGAGACTAGGCCTTACCAAATAGTCCTTCAATCCCAGAGATACGAAGACAATGGTTGAATCCCTGCTGGCCCAACCTATCCCAGGATTCATTGCTGGATCAGGTGAGCCCTGAACCATCCCTTAGTTATGTTGCTTTATGCCCAGATGGCTGTGGGACCTCCCATCATGCACTGAGCACCCCAACCTGTCAACCTGGTTTCTAACTGTTTTCTCTCCACAGTCTCTCTGTTTCTCTGCAATATTTTCCGGTCTCAACCTGACTACACAAACTCCCCTTAAGTTTGTTTTTTCTGTGTGTTTGGAGTTCACACTTCTTACCGCAGACAGTGTTGTGCAAGTTCACTACTCTCATGAACAAGTTCAAAGTTCAATTCATACAAGTAAACATGAATAGTTAACGTTCATAGTTCACCATTTAAATTCTGAACTAGTTCATATTTCAGTTCAGTTCATAGTTTTAAGGTGGACAGTGAGAATGAAAGACTTAACTTGTTAAAGAAAACCTTATCCATCACTTCCCCTTGCCTTCACTGTCGGAATGTTTATCAGACAGTGTGTAAAAATCCCTCAGATAATAATAAGGTGCATCGGATCTCGGATGTAGTTGCTGAGTCTGCGTCTCTGCTTTCTCTTGCCATCTGTATATGAGACCGAGAGCTGTTGTGTTGCAGGTATGGCCTGCCCCTTTAATAAAAGTTTGTAGTGTGTGACGTAGAGCACCAGGGTATTGTGGGAAAATACGCTAAAAGTGTGTTTATAAGGAGAAGTGACGGAGCACCTAGAGATGATGCGAGTGTTGCTCCTGCTGTATGTCCGAGAAATAAAGTGACCGCATTCCAAGTAAAGAAACATCTCCTGATGTTTTTTGAGAGAAGATTCCAGATTCATTCACTATACGGCTCAATAGAGTCGTATAGCCAGGCTCTCATTGGCTGATGAGTTGGCGTATCAAGGGTGAATGAGGAAGGGGAGTGAAGAATACAGTGGTGGATGATGAGGAGTGTCGGAGTTACGAACAAGAAGCGTGTCGTGTTCGCTGGACTTTAATAAAGTTACACATAAAGAGAGAAGTTTCCTTTCGTCTATACGCGAGGACGCTACAATATGAACGTGTTCACCGTTCAAATTCATTATTTGTCATTGAGTTGCGTTCAGTTCATCGTTCTCATAAAAGTGAACGTGTTCAATGAGCGCGTTCTTTTGCGTTCGTTCATGCAGAACACTGACCGCAGAAACGTCTAATGTGAAAGAACAACTCACCTGCTATATCGCCAGAGGCACAGCGGTCCATGCCAACGGGACAAGATTCAGTTTTTGTGCAGGGATTAGACAGGATGGTTGTGCAGGTGTAGCATCTCAGACCACATGCTGCAGAGACACAGAACAAACAACCAGAGTCTCATCAGTGTTTGCTCTTCACAACGTTCACAGAGTTTCTGTTCAGTCGTCTGTGTTCTACGAGACAACGCTGCATTTTGAAGAACATTTCTCATTAAGAGAATGTGAACAGGAAATTATCTGCATGCCTATGAAGGAGTAAAACAGGAAAGGAAACTTCAGTGTGGGTGCTTTCAAATGCTGTCTTTCAAACAAATATTAAGTTTGTACTTTATATTGTGACTTAGCTCTGTCACAATATAAAGTATGAATATTATGTAGTCAAGATTTATTTTCTATTAAAGGCAATTGGGGAATGGCATCTTGGCTTGATAGTTCTCATCAGGCTGGGAAATGAAAATGAGTCAGTGAGTCTTTAATGTCACTGGTTTAAAATTAGAAAAAGTTCCAACCTCAACGACTGCGTTTGTCACTTTCCCGTTTCCTCAGATACGAACCACACTAACGTACCAGAGGCAGGTGTAATGAACCTTCATGGTAACAATAATAAATTGACTTGTTAGGTTTACTACAGAGCTCCAGCATTATGGATTTTTGGGGGCTGAGGCTGACACCCATAAAAGAGAGAAAAATATTTTTATTAACTAAAATTGGCCTAGGTAAGATAATAAAGATAAAAATAGAGGAAGAGAAAATTTAAAAATGACACAGCATCACAACGAAGTGGCAGTGTTCTGGAAAAAGTAAGAAATAAAAGTAACAAGAAATTAAATAAAGAATTGAAACAGAATATGATAAATAAAATGGAAATACTCTTTATGTATTTATTTTTTTATTCCTAAGATGTCTTTATCAAACCCAAAGCTATGTTGATAAGGCTTTATGTTTTATAGTTTAATCACAAACGCTATCATCAAAAATGCACATATATATTTATAGTTGGCAAACTTGGATGGTAACACAGATGTGTGTGTGAATGGCTCATGTTGGTGGATTTTTAACCAATATATTGATCAAAGTAACAAGCATAAAAATTATGAACTTTACAACAACCTTTAAACATCAACACATGTCTTAAAGTGAACATGTCAAAGTGAATAAGTTTGCCTCAGCTCTTACCTGTGGAAAGAGCCGTAAACAGAACCAGAGCTCCAAACAGCTGCATCATGAATGTAGAGAGGAAGAGTTTTTAGAGAAATGGAGAGAGACCTCTTTCTCTTATAGCTCAACTTTTCAGTCCCCACCCAGAACTTAGAGATTTGCATTTCCTCACAAAGTGACCTGGATAACGTCAGCCCTAAAGTGACATCATTATCCCCCAAACAACCATGATCTGTAGATTAACACTTTAAGGAAATCCAAATAAGAACTTATTCATGCTGGCAGAGAAAATTGGTCAGATCATGAGAAAACCATCATGCATTTTGTGACATATCCAAACTTTCCCTTCCTGCTTGTGCTTTTCCAAATACAAAATACTCCTGAATCCACTGGGCAGACAAAACCCTGAATAGAAATAAGAAGCAGAAACAGAGAGCACTCGTGAATCTTCAACCAGACCTGTCATCAGTTTGGTTACTGGTATGGTTACGAAAAGGAGGTTTGAAGAAATCACAATTAAATGGGAGTGGCAAAATGGCTTTATGGCGCCCCCCCCCCCCCCCCCCCCCCGAGCCCCCCGCAACGTGTTCACATTGGCCGATCTTCACAAAAATCCATTAAAACATCATTCAATTTACATAAAATGTTCACAGTGAGTTGTGCAATTGATGGCGTTGACCGTAATGAGCAATAAGCAGGCAAGAATCGACATCACGTGACAGACGCAGGAAGTGAAGCGTTCATCCTCTCCGCAGTGAGCAAAATGCATGTAGCGCTTCAAAATGCATGTGCTCGGCCCGTTCAGTGCTGCTTTGCAACACTAGAAATTGTAGAAATTTTAATTTGAATTGTAAATCGCTTTGGATAAAAGTGTTGAGTGTTTTAATGGAAACCTGAGAGTTTAATAACAATAGGACAATTGAAGTTCAAGTTATGAGGCATGGTATACAATTTAATTAATTATAGCACACTTACTTACATAAGGGAAATCTATATAAGCTACAATTTCAGTTTTTATACTCATTTTAAGCCTGGTGTACTTACGCCAGATATTTTTGGTGGTACCTTAGTTAGTACCTTTTAGAAAAAGGTGTTACCTCTGCACCACTGAGTGAAACTATCCTGATTTGAACTTGTAAAGCTCACAGCATTGTCATTTACATGTGACAGCCTCCCAATGGGCCTAGGAGCAGGGGGGTCAACTGCCTGCAGATTCCTGTGAACAGCCGTTTACCAGAAATTCCATTGAAATTTGGAGCAACACTATCTGACATCAATTCTTTTCATGCAATGTCTTGTTTACCTTGAGTTTGTTTGTTTACCCTGCCTCTTCCGACTGGCAATGCCAATGAGCAGCTTGTTCTTACTTATTCTGTTCTTACTGTTATTTTGAGCAATCTTGAACTTTAGGTGCCTACTCGCTGTGGCAAATAGTTTCTCTTTATGTTTTGTGTGTGTTGTGTATATACATATATGCTTTGAGTCTTCCTATCATTACCGATGGCTCAGTCTTGGTGAACCAGAGCTCTAAACAGGTGCATCATGAATGTAGAGAGGAAGAGTTTTTTTTAGAGAAATGGAGCAAGACCTCTTTCTCTTATAGCTCAACTTTTCAAACCCCTCCCAGAACTTAGAGATTTGCATTTCCTCACAAAGTGACCTTGATAACGTCAGCCCTAAAGTGACATCATTATCCCCCAAACAACCATCATCTGTAGATTAACACTTTAAGGAACTTTAAGAACTTATTCATAATGGCAGAGAAAATCGGTCGGATTATGAGAAAACCATCATGCATTTTGTGACATATCCAAACTTTCCCTTCCTGCTTGTGTTTTTCCAAATACAAAATACTCCTGAATCCACTGGGCAGACAAAACCCTGAATAGAAATAAGAAACAAAAACAGAGAGGACTCGTGAATCTTCAACCAGACCTGTCATCAGTTTGGTTACTGGTATGGTTAAGAAAAGGAGGTTTGAAGAAGATTAAATGGGGGTGGCAAAATGGCTGCAGATTCCTGTGAACAGCCGTTTATCAGAAATTCCACCAAAATCTGGAGCGACACCATCTGACACAAATTATTTTCATGCAAGGTCTTGTTTAACTTGAGGCATTTAATGCACCCTCCCTCTCCCGACTGATAATGCCATTGAGCAACTTGTTGCAACTTGTCATTTTGAGCAATCTTGAAATCTAGGTGCCTACTTCCCGTTGCAAATTGTTTTTCTTCATGTTTTGTGTGTGTTTTATATATACTTACATGCTTTGAGTCTTCCCATCATTACCAATGGCTTGGTCTTGGCGATATTGTTTTATGTATCATTTCGATAATTAAATGCCTCTATCGTTATCTCTCTCAAGACGACCTTAGAGACGCCTTTAGTTTAAACAGATTTTTAAATGTTCCCACACACACACTGGTCTCATCCAGTAAAAGACAATCAAATATGTGCTTTGCAACTACAGCCCCAAAAATGTTCATGTAAGAGAATGTGAAGAGAAAAATTAAAGAAAATATTAGCACATTTCCAATTATCATCTATTTTCTTCAAGTCCTTCTAAAAACATTTACTCATGTTATGACCCCGCCCAGGAGAAAACCCAGTTGCAACATGATACATGAGTTCCCCCTCCTTTCCCAGCTCCCAAGAACCAGCAACAAACAATTTACAGCCTGTTTATGTTTATTGAGTCTTTTTGCTTCAGGGTGGGCTAACAGCAAAACAATAAATAAAAACAACCTAAACTTCCCTACTCAAATTAAATAAACAAAAAGACATGGTACTGACCCAACTCCTCAACCAAAAACAGGGGAAAACATGACTTAAACAAAAAATGCTACCCACCCCCCCAAGAACGGGCTGGTACACAAAGAACAGTTTTCACAAGGTGAGTCCGGCTGGAGGTCTGGCTGGCAATGGCAAAAGGGAGAGACCTCAGGAGCTGTGGGAAGCCATCCTCTTATCCTTCCAGCTTGGGCTGGAACCAACCTACACACTCAGTCACTCATCCAATCACTCGTAGAGCCAGACACAACACACCCAAGCATCACAGCAGAGAGAGAGAGAGAGAGAGAGAGAGAGAGAGAGAGAGAGAGAGAGATCCACACAGCCTCAGGGTTGTAACACTCATTACTAACCTTCATTTCTTTGTGTTTTTAAAGCCCAGAATATAGACATACACACACACTCTTCTTACCTGTGGACAGAATCACACACAGGATCAGAGCTGCACAAAGACGCATCGTGAACACGGAGAAAAACTGACTTTTAATCAACCCTGTGAGGAGAGAGATCTGTGGAGGAGATGTGAACTACCTTTTTATAGTCCCACTACTTGGTCTTCTTCCAGAACTCACAGACGTGACATTTCATCACAAGTAAACACTTTGATAAAAAATAAAAAAAACTGTTATATATGACATTTACCATTTGGTATCTTGACTTTTTTATACAAATACATGAAATTATCACACATTGGTAATATTAAAGTATTTTGTTATATTAAATTACTTTTTTGTCTCAGTAGTTTTTTCTGTCATATTGGCCAAGAAGACATCTGAGCAGCTGTAATCTAAAACCCTCATTAATTCCAGTTATTCATAGAAATGACTGTGGCTGCCATCTTGTGAGCATCTGGTGGAAGTGAGTCAGCTGTACGGGGCATTATTGTAGATCTAAGTAGTACTTCAAATCTAAATACATATTCAAATATTTTCTTTATACATTTTCAAATCTATTTACTCACAGAGATTCTAAATACAGATCTATGTGCACGTTTTTAAAAACATACAGACATACAGACAAGTGTTTCTGAAATTACTAAGTAGATAGCAACATCAAACTTTTTTAATATTCAAATCTATGTACAAATTAAAGCAATCATCGACCAGGACTTAGGTGTATTTTCTTGACGTCATATTTATTGATTATAGGTACAACAATAACCCAGTTACATTGTCTGCTTGTTTGTTCATCATCAGGTTCATCAAATCAACACGTTTATCATTTTCTCCTGCTTGTTCATATTTAATGTCGTGTTTTGTCATTTTTTTTTTTTTTTTAATCAGGGATTCCTAACAAAGCTGTCCTGAGGAATGTTTTGTTTGTCCTGATTGAAAACCTCTTTGTACACGGAACACGATCAATTCACAGCTTTTTAAAATCAAAGAAGTTTTACACTGAGTGAGAAAAAGAGCAGCATAGAAACCACAACATATTCTCAGCTGGAGCTTCAGAGAAAAAGTGTGATGATGGCGGAAGACACCAGCAGGAGAATAGTGCTGGGACCAGTCAGTGTGGCGCTGTTACACAAGTCCCCCTCACAGCAAGCTATGCCACCAACACATAGCTTGTCGTTTATACAGCCCTTGGTAACCACGAGTCCTGCAAGACACGATGGGGAAAAAACTCCATATTACAAGACATATTATGAAGCTTAGCGTAAATCCAGTCAGGAAGACCTAACCGGCATATTGATCAGCTGATTGGGGGCGTTCCTATATGTCCAATCAGGTCTGCCGCGTTCTCCTTCAGCCAATCATTCAGCATCTGTCAAACTTTAAAAATCCCTTCTCCTCTCTTCTGCAGTCAGCCGTCTTTCAGTGACGCGTATAACCCCTACTCAACCCCAATCTCCTACTGTCTCTAGCTGAATATTCATCACCTCTACCGCAGCTGATCGTATGCGTAATCCCACATTGTGTTGGCAGCCATCATGGTCCTTGATGATGGATCCCAATAGTATCAGTGGCTCGTGGACTACAGCGGAACCCGATCATGGTGGCAGCTGATCGTGGACTAAAAAATCAACAAGACAGCCTTACAATATACCTAATACTCCTGGCATCCATTGCACTTCAGTCCGTCCTGGAAGAGGGATCCCTCTTCCTGAGGTTTCTACGTTTCTCCTGTCAAAAAGGTTTTTAATAGTTTTTCCTTACTCTTGTCGAGGGTTAAGGGCAGAGGTTGTCCAATAGGACAATTCTCACGAATATGGGCCATCCAAAACCATCGATGACTGACGAGCCACCACCAGTGTCTAGACCCCGGGGGGTTTTCCTGTTCGGTGCTCTGCTCCACCCCCTTTTAATCCTGATGACATCTTACAGGGGTCTAAAATGCCAAAGACTGTAAACATTCACATTACTATTGTGCGTTTGTCAAAATAAACATCAATAAATTGAGAATCAAGCCTCTCCTGATTGAAATAATATTAATGATACAGACACCAGACATTTAGTACATCCACAAATAATAAAGCATGAAGACACGTGGCCTGTAAGACTCAAGCCCCATCATATATTAAAGAGCTCACAGCCCCTTATTATCCCAATAGATCACATGATAGTCTTCAGGTCCCTGTCTCCTCTCCTGTGGAACTAGCTCCCACTCTGGTTTCGGGAGGCAAACCCTATCGCCATGTTTCAATTCATCATCCGGTGGCTGCATTTGAAAGCAGATTGCTTCAGCGGTGCGACTAGGCCATCCCAAATATTTCGTTCCATCCCAGAGATACGAAGACTCCAACCCTTCCTGGCCCAACCTATCCCAGGATTCATTGCGCTCCAATGCTGGATCCGGTGAGCCCTGAACCATCCCTTAGTTATGTTGCTTTAGGCCCAGACGGCTGTGGGACCTGCCATCTTGCACTGAGCACCCCAACTAGTCAATCTGGTTTCCTCCTTTTTTCTCTCCACAGTTGCTCTGTTTCTATGCAATATTTTCCGGTCTCGACCTGACTACACAAAGTCCCTCGAGATAAAGTTAGATTTTGCCGTGTGTTTGGAGTTCACACGTCTGGCCGCAGAAACGTCTGATGTGAAAGAACAACTCACCTGCTAGATCGGTAGAATAACAGCGGTTGAAGAGGACGGCACAAGATGTGGTGTCTGTGCAGGATTTCGGCTCGGTGGCTGTGCAGGTGTAGCATCTCAGACCACATGCTGCAGAGACACAAAAAAAACAGAGTCTCATCAGTGTTTGCTCTTCACAACGTTCACAGAGTTTCTGTTCAGTCGTCTGTGTTCTACGAGACAACGCTGCATTTTGAAGAACATTTCTCATTAAGAGAATGTGAACAGGAAATTATCTGCATGCCTATGAAGGAGTAAAACAGGAAAGGAAACTTCAGTGTGAGTGCTTGACTTGTTAGGTTTACTACAGAGCCCCAGCGTTATGGATTTTGGGGGGCTGAGGCTGACACCGATAAAAGAGAGTAAAATATATTCTATTAAATAAAATTGGCCTTGATAAGATAATAAATTTAGGAAAAGTTAATTCAAATTGACACAGCAGCACAACGAAGTAGCAGTGTACAAGAAAAATTAAGGTAGCAAGATATTAAATTAAGAATAGAAACAGAATATGATAAAAAAAATTGAAATACTCTGTATGCTATAATTATTTTAATCCTAAAATGTCTTTATCAAACCCAAAGATATGTTGCTAATGATTGATATTTTATAGTTTAACCACAAACGGATTCATCGAAAATGCATATATATATCTATAGTTGGCAAATTTGAATGGTAACACAGATGTGTCTGTGAATGGCTCATGTTGGTGGATTTTTAACCAACATATCGGCCAGTTTACTTTGTCATTGTTACACTTAAGGTTTTACGAGGATAAAACAAACAATATTCAATGTGTTGCTGTTTCCAGCGGAGAAAACAAGTCCTTGGCTGTTTCATACTAAATGAACAGACTTGAGTTAATCCTCAAGTGAACAAGCATACAAATGTTGACATTTTAGAACAACCTTTAAACATCAACACATTTCTTTAGGTGAACATGTCAAAGTGCATAAGTTTGCCTCAGCTCTTACCTGTGGAAAGAGTCGTAAACAGAACCAGAGCTCCAAACAGCTGCATCATGAATGTAGAGAGGAAGAGTTTTTAGAGAAATGGAGAGAGACCTCTTTCTCTTATAGCTCAACATTTCAGTCCCCTCCCAGAACTTAGAGATTTGCATTTCCTCACAAAGCCTCCTGCAAAGTGACCTGGATAACGTCAGCCCTCAAGTGACCTCATTGTCCCTCACAGAACCATCATCTGTAGATTAACACTTTAAGGAAATCCAAATAAGAACCTATCCATGCTGGCAGAGAAAATTGGTCAGATCATGAGAAAACAGTCATGTCACTTTGTGACATGTCCAAACTTTCACTTCCTGCTTGTTCTTTCCCAAATACAAAATACTCCTGAATCCACTGGGCAGACAAAACCCTGAATAGAATGGGATCGAATAGAATGTTTATTAGAATGGAATAAACAATTAGAATGATGAGGAACTCAAACAACAAGTAATGTCCTCTAAAACATTTAACAGGTGACCCATGCTAAAAGGGACCCTAACGCTTATCCAGCTGTACAGACTGTTCAGGTCCATAGCTGTGATGGTGAAGCAGCCAAGGCATGCAGGCGATGCACAGGTAGGTGAAACAAGCCGAGCCAAGTGATGGAAGCGCAGCATCAAAAGCAGCGAGGCAACAATCAGCTGAGCGAAAGCAGCTAAGCAAAACAGCGAAGGTAGGCAAAACAGCGAAGGTAGGCAAAACAGCGAAGGTACGCAAAACGGGAAGGTAAGTAATACCTACTTTAAGCTTTAAAAAGTATTATACAGTGGGTACGGAAAGTATTCAGACCCCTTGAAATTGTTCACTCTTTGTTTCTTTGCAGCCATTTGCTAAAATCAAAAAAGTTCATTTTATTTCTCATTAATGTACACTCAGCACCCCATCTTGAGAGGAAAAAAACTGAAATGTAGAAATGTTTGCGAATTTATTAAAAAAGAAAAACTGAAATATCACATGGTCATAAGTATTCAGACCCTTTGCTGTGACACTCATATTTTACTCACATGCTGTCCATTTCTTCTGATCCTCCTTGAGATGGTTCTCCTCCTTCATTGGAGTCCAGCTGTGTTTAATTAAACTGATTGGACTTGATTAGGAAAGTCACACACCTGTCTATGTAAGACCTTACAGCTCACAGTGCATGTCAGAGCAAATGAGAATCATGAGGTCGAAGGAACTGCCCAAGGAGCTCAGAGACAGAATTGTGGCAAGGCACAGATCTGGCCAAGGTTACCAAATTTTTTTTGCAGCACTCTAGGTTCCTAAGAGCACAGTGGCCTCCATAATCCTTAAATGGAAGAAGTTTGGGACGACCAGAACTCTTCCTAGACCTGGCCGTCCAGCCAAACTGAGCAATCGTGGGAGAAGAGCCTTGGTGAGAGAGGTAAAGAAGAACCCAAAGATCACTGTGGCTGAGCTCCAGAGATGCAGTAGGGAGATGGGAGAAAGTTCCATAAAGTCAACTATCACTGCAGCCCTCCACCAGTCGGGGCTTTATGGCAGAGTGGCCCGACGGAAGCTCTCCTCAATGCAAGACATATGAAAGCCTGCATAGAGTTTGACAAAAAACACATGAAGGACTCCCAGACTATGAGACATAAGATTCTCTGGTCTGATGAGACCAAGATTGAACTTTTTGGCATTAATTCTAAGCGGTATGTGTGGAGAAAACCAGGCACTGCTCATCACCTGCCCAATACAATCCCAACAGTGAAACATGGTGGTGGCAGCATCATGCTGAATATGGAATCCAGCATCTGTCCTTGATCAATATGGCGGTGACGGTTCCTGGAGGACTGACGGCCTGACAGAGACGACGTCTTCCCATACCACCACTGTGCTGCTTTATTCCAACAAACATTTTAGAGATGTTCCCAAGTTGCCTTGAAATACGTTTGAAAAGTTGCTGTTGCACGAAATAAAACCGTGTGCTCTCTAATGTCTCATCTGTGATCAGTATGTGGGAATTAGGAGGTTAAAGTGAAGCCTCAAGACTCTTTAACAGGGCATCAAATACTAGTAAAAAACGAATATTTTTTAACAATAACTTTACTTTACTACATCTATAAGGAACAGGTAGTTTGACTGAAGGCTCTAACATGGATTCCTGCAAAGCCTCTATCGACCTCCATCAACAAAACAGGGAATAATAATTATTCTATTGCACCAAATCAGTTCCTATGGGATTTTATTTCTTTTTAGATGAATAATGTAACAATAAAAATAGTCTACACATGAGAAAATAAACATATGTATGGGTTAACTGTATGTGTACATGTATGATCCACAGATGAGACATCACTGTGAACAAGTGTCAAGGTTATTTTTATAATTGTTTCTCATTGCCCATTAAAATATCGAATCTAAAAATGATTAACTTTGTAACATAGTCTATTAATTTATTCATTCTTGAATTAACTTGAAAATAAATGCATTAATGCATGTTTTTCAATTTTTTTTATTAATTAATGAAATGATTTATGACCATATCCTTGTCACTTGTGCTCTTCCATGGAACTCATTGTGTCACTTTACAGGATCATTTCACTCCCCCAGCCTTAGCTGCATTCAGGTTCTGGGACGAATCCAAGGTGTGTCTCAGACAAAATAGCTTTCAGTTCCTGGACTATTGTAAGAGCTGTTTGTATTGAAAACTAATATTCAGTTTCCTTGTAAGAAACTTGAGACTAAAGCGATTATTCAGAAATACACCGAGCCACAGCAGCAGGATCCCGGCCAGTGTCTCACCACCAAGTGAAAGTGAAAGAGCTCCTGCAGTGTCCCAGACACGATTCACAAACCCTTTAATTAGCAGACACCTCTTACAAGTCTCTAAAGTTTCTTACAAGGAAACTGACTTATTGTTGTCGACATGAATAAATATCAGCTGTCAGTACAGCAGATTTACGACTCTTTTTTTATTTTTTTTATAGTCTACATTGAGTATTCAGTAGTTCATTAACTTGTTTTATCAACTAATGAATGTAACCTCTGGAGTGAAGGTTGGAATTTGCACTTCATCTACAGTCACTGCTTCAATGGAAATCCATCTGTGTGTGTGTGTGTGTGTGTGTGTGTGTGTGTGTGTGTGTGTGTTTGTTTGTGTGCATGTGTATGTGTGTGTCTGTGTGTGGGGGGGGGGGGCGCCAATAAGAAATCTCGCCTATAGGCCTACAACATTAGGCCTATAGCAGCTGTAATCTCTACTACACTACTACTACAGTTACTTTACCTAATGCTGCCATCTTGTGAGCATCTGGCGGTAGTGAGTCAGCGTATGGGGCCATTATTGTAGTACTAGGTAGTACTTCAACTCTAAATACATATTCTAAAATATTTTCTTTATACATTTTCAAATCTATTTACACACAGAGATTCTAAATACAGATCCATGTACACGTTTCCAAAAGATACAGACATACATACAGACAGACAGACAAGTGTTTGTGAAATTACTAAGTAGATAGCAACATCAAACCTTTTTATTATTAAAATCTATGTACAAATTAGAGCAATCATTGATCAGAACTTAAGTGTATTTTCTTGTAGCCATATTTATTGATTATAGGTACAACAATAACCCAGTTACACTATGTCTGCTTGTTTGTTCATCATCAGGTTCATCAAATCAACATGTTTATTATTTTATCCTGCTTGTTCATATTTAATGTCGTGTTTTGTCATTTTTTTTGTTGTTTTAATCAGGGATCCTAACAAAGCTGTTGCTGGTTGTAAAAAATAAAGAAAAAGAAATAAAGGTTTCATCCTGAGGAATATTGTGTTTGTCACAGATTTTTTAAATCAAAGTAGTTTTAAACTGAGTGAGAAAAAGAGCAGCATAGAAACCACAACATATTCTCAGCTGGAGCTTCAGAAAAACAGAGTGATGATGGCGGAAGACACCAGCAGGAGAATGACACTGGGACCAGTCAGTGCGGCGCTGTTACACAAGTCCCCCTCACAGCAAGCTATGGGAGCTACACATGCCACATTGGGTAGACAGCCCTTGTAAACCCCGTATCCTGCAAGACACGATTGGGGAAAAAACATATTATGATATTAAAGATACAGACACCAGACATTTAGTACATCCACATATGAACATAAAGCATGAAGACACACGGCCCTTAAGAATCAAGCCTCATTATGCACTGAGAATCCCCAACCAATCTGGTTTCCTCCTGTTTTCTCACCACAGTTGCATTCTGCAATATTTTCTGGCCTCGACCTGGCTACACAAAGTCCCTCGAGATAAAGTTTGGTTTTAAAGTGTGTTTGGAGTTCACACTTCTGGCCGCAGAAACGTCTGATGTGAAAGAACAACTCACCTTCTACTTTGAGAGAGCCACAGCGGTCCAAGCCGACGGCACAAGATTCGGTGTCTTTGCAGTTTGTAGACATGAGGCCTGTGCAGTTGTAGCATCTCAGACCACATGCTGCAGAGACACAGAACAAACAACCAGAGTCTCATCAGTGTTTGCTCTTCACAACGTTCACAGAGTTTCTGTTCAGTCGTCTGTGTTCTACGAGACAACGCTGCATTTTGAAGAACATTTCTCATTAAGAGAATGTGAAAATGTAAATATCTGCGTGCCCATGAAGGAGTAAAACAGGAAAGGAAACTTCAGTGTGAGTGCTTTCAAATGCTTTCTTTTAAACAAGTATTAAGTTTGTACTTTTTATTGTGACTTAGCTCTGTTACTATATAAAGTATGAATATTATATAGTCGAGAAGTCTTTTTTATTAAAGGCAATTGGGGAATGGCATCTTGGCTTGATAGTTCTCATCAGGCTTGGAAAGAAAATGAGTCAGTGAGTCTTTAATGTCACTGGTTTAAAATTAGAAAAAGTTCCAACCTCAACGACTGCGTTTGTCACTTTCCTGTTTCCTCAGATACGAACCACACTAACGTACCAGAGGCAGGTGTAATGAACCTTCGTGGTCATGCGACAATAATACATTTACTCGTTAGGTTTACTACAGAGCTCCAGCAATATGGATTTTTGGGGGCTGATGCTGACACCGATAAAAGAGAGTAAAATAATTTCTATTAAGATAAATTGGCCTCTGTAAGATAAGCAAAGAGAAAAATAGAGGAAGAGGAAATTCAAAATTGACTAAGAAGCAAAACGAAGTAGCAGTGTTCAGGAAAAAGAAATAAAAGGATCAAGAAATGAAATTAAGAATTGAAACAGAATATATGATAAATTAAATGGAAATACTCTTTATGCATTTATTATTTTATTCCTAAAATATCATCAAAGTATCAAGGTATCATCAAAAAAGGATTATATATATTTATAGTTGACAAATTTGAATGGTAACACTGATGTGTCTGTGATTAGCTCATGTTGGTGGATTTTTAACCAACATATTGGTCCGTTTACATTGTCATTGTTACACTTTTGGTTTTAAGAGGATAAAACCAACAATATTCAATGTGTTGCTGTTTCCAGCGGAGAAAACAAGTCCTTGGCGGTTTCATACTAAATGAAAAAACATAAGTTTGCCTCAGCTCTTACCTGTGGAAAGAGTCGTAAACAGAACCAGAGCTCCAAACAGCTGCATCATGAATGTAGAGAGGAAGAGTTTTTTTTAGAGAAAAGGAGCGGGACCTCTTTCTCTTATAGCTCAACATCCCCCCCCCCCCCCGGAACTTAGAGATTTGCATATCCTCACAAAGTGACCTGAATAACGTCAGCACTAAAGTGACATCATTATCCCCCAAACAACCATCATCTGTAGATTAACACTTTAAGGAAATCCAAATAAGAACTTATTCATGCTGGCAGAGAAAATTGGTCAGATCATGAGAAAACCCTCATGCATTTTGTGACATATCCAAACTTTCCCTCTTCCTGCTTGTGCTTTGTTGGCAGCCATCAGGCAACAAGATAATGAAAGCAAGGCCCAAATTATTAAGAAAAGAATATCAAGATTAAACAGAATCAGCTGTGGTAATGGGGCAGGCACTTGACACGGCTAAACTAGGTTTAATAATCAATTAATATGATTCAATGAAATAAACAGAAACTCCAATAATATCAGTTACCCAAAAATGGAAACATAAAACATAATGCAACCCATTCAAAAAGCCCAACATAAATACATCTCAAATGAAAAGGAGCTAATTCAATGAAATAAACTAATGATCACAAGCTAAATAAATGAAATAAACAATTTGAATAATGAGGAACTCAAATAATTCAGGTCAAAGAAAGGGAAGTAACCCAACAATCCTCTCATTCATCCAACATCTAACAAGTGACCCATGCTAAAGGGACCCAAACACTGTACAGCTTTTTCAGGTCCATGGGCGTCAAGGCGAAGCAGCCGAGGCGATGCACGGGAAGTGAGCTAAGTGATGGAAGCGCAGCATCAAAAGCAGCGAAGCAACAATCAGCTGAGCGAAAGCAACTAGGCAAAACAGCAAAACAAGGAAAAACAGCAGTGTTTCTGACGTCAATTACGAGTTGAGCAGCAGTGGTGTATAAAGTACTTGAAAGCCATTCTTGAGTAAAAGTACAGATATCTTACCTGAAAGTGACTCCGGTAAAATTTAAAGTCACCCGTAAGAAAGTGCCTTGAGTCAAAGTCTTAAAGTCGCTCATATTAAATGAACTTAAGTACCAAAAGTACCAAGTACCAAAATAAAAAAGTGTCAGTTAAGAAGAAATCCTGCAGTTCTGCCTCTATCAGCAGATAATTCACACACAGTGGAATCAAACACACAAACCACAGTCCTGATGAACACAAGCTGTCAAGAGGCAAGGTGAGCTGCACACACACACACACACACACACACACACACACAAACACACACACACTGTACTTTAGCTTCCACTGATTTCCTGGAGACTTATTTTAACCTTAACCATAGCATCTTGTCTAATCTTAACAAGCAATAATAGCAAAATATTAATATTAGCTGAATACGTTGACTCACATCAACTTTGACCTGACTGACCTTTGAGGGTGCAGCCTTTGTAAAGAGATGAAACAGATGTAGACCAGAAAACAAGGCAGTTTATTCACTTGTCAAAGTTAGCATTCAATTAGCATTGAATAAGCATTTTAGCAAAGGTGGAGCTGTTTGGTACGGTGCTACCCCCGAGGTAAATACTGCACCAACCAACACCCAATACACAGGAGTGTTTGAAGAGACTTTAGGGACCCCGGGCTCAAAGGGACCCAGGGGGCTTAACATTAAACCAACTGAACCCCGCCCCACCAAAAGAAGAAGAAACACATGAAACCAAACCACGTAACTCCGATCTTCCGATCACAGAACTGAAGTATTTCTCCCAATTTCCTGCTTATATTTAGCCCCTTGCTTTAGCCCCTTGAATCGCTATCGACTATTGTTGATCACAAGCTTTATTTCAAAAGCTGAAACACTTGAAATACTGTTGGGTCAATACATGATACATTGAGTTTGACACCCGGTGTATGCAAACAGAAAATAACACTCGCTACTCTCCTGAAATATTGTTCAATATGTATTTATTATATTGTTATTTAAATAAAAGTGACATTTCTCAATTGCCATTTTGAAATTTAGCCACCATTAATATAACATATAATATATCCCAATATAACAACACAAAATGTTGATATATTGGGACCAGATTATTTTTATCTGAACATGAAACGATAGATTACACCTCTAATTCAAAGGATCTAAGAATTCCCCGCAACTTCATTCATTACGAGACGGGCCCGATTGCGCATGCATGAGCGGACCTGTCGTGTGACTGTCGTAAAGAAAGTTTTTTTTTAACTTTCCGGTCCATTTAACACAAAGCTTCGGCATAAACATGGAGCGCTTTGAAGATGACGATGTCATCTTCCTTCTGTCAGGTAAGTAGTTTGTTTTGTATATTGTAACGATCTAGGTTTATTGTCCGAGAGCTGACGCAGCGAATGCGGAATCTGTTGATGCAGACAATGGAGTTCTATTCATTTGCTACTATTCCATTGTTTTGCCCCAGGCTGCGGCCCACGGTAGCCTGTGTTACCTGAGGTTTGAATAAATGGTTGGTGAAACCAGTTGAAGACGCTTAGCTCATCATTGAGGGACGCTACAATATAAATATAAACATAAACAGATAATGTAATGGTAAGGAAACTAACAGAAACCATGAATCAGCCCATAGAATAGTTTAACATGATACAGTGTAGGGTTAGGGTGAAAGGCCCACTGTAGGGCCTTCACTATACATTCAGTCTAAGTTTTGAGAGCTTCCCTATTTTTCGAGTGTGATAGTTTGATTTTGTGTTCTCAAATTAAGGATGGTTAATGAATTCTTTAGATTAACAAGAGATGTATGGCTACCGTTACTCCACAACATCAGATCAATGTGGTTTAATTTATAGTATGCAATATGACAATAATGTTTTCAAAACAAGATGTTAGGGCGTTGCGATACATTTTAAGTGACAATTTGCATGTTCTGTTCTTTAAACAAGGAGGATCCAAGTGAAGCTACAGGAGTTTCAGCAACGTCGAAAACTGGGAACAGTTTATTTTTTATTGATGAGGAACAGGAGGGCAGCCCCGCCCAAAAAGAAGAACAACTGGAGAGAAACAGAAGCCGGGTTTAGGGCACTACCACTGTTCCCCATATATGTAATATAATAGCAGATTGTTAAGATATGTGTGGATACCATGCAAAATGCATTACTGGAATAGATCTATGACAAATTTGAAGCTGAGAGGCTGTCTCAGGTGCAGCCTTCAGTGCCCTGCGTGCACACCCTCCATGTTGGCTTTTGCAGTGGATGACATCCGTAAACTATACGTCTTTAAGAGCCAACGCACCTGTCGCCTGTCTCACGAAATACATGTGCAAAGTTTTCCTCTGTTATGTATAATGATGACCCCCATCAAACATGATGTTAGCAATATTTACACCTTTAATTTATACTGTTTATTTCTGTCTACATGTGTGAATTTGCCTTCATTAGTTTTAGAAAAAGAGCGATGTTGTATGGGTCAGTGGGCGGAAGTACGAGACTTCGCAAACTAGTCTCTAAGCAAAGTAGACGTAGGCGTTGAGGTTGCTGTCTGCCATCAATGGTTGTTTGATTAAGGGACTGAATGTGTTCCATGCAAAAATGTTAGCATTTCCCTTATATCTACAAAAACTGCTTGTTTCACAGACTGCAGTTTTGTTTGGCTCCGATTGGTGTGTCCAAATACTAGCCGTATCTGCAATGGGTTGTGCGGCATTAACATTTTGTAATTCAAATTTTGTTTTGACAGACTGTGCAAAGGACCTTGAGAGCATCACCACTCTACAGGAAGACGCACAATGTCCTTTGACTCTGTTTACACAAGGTATACACAAAAAGGTTTGATTGTAAACTGATATTGGCCCGAATTCATTTTATTCTCCTCTTCACAAGGACCAACCAATTAAAATGACTTGCAGAATGACATTGATGCACTCTATTTGAGCATTAAGCAGCAAAGACTTCAGCTGTATCATCAGACTGGTGAGACAACACGATGCCAACTTTAATGCCAATTTCTTTTTGTAACATACTGTGACCAAATGTATTGATTACTATTTGTGTATTGTAAAAATAGTTAACCCATTTATATAAACAATTTTTTTGAATTACCGCACTGTGGTTGTATGACTCCGCTAACCAGTGCAGTTTCTGTGTAGGTTACATATCTCTACATACGTTTTCTCATATAAATGTCACTGTAACCTCTTGGCAACTGAAACCATAAGATGAGGTCATTGCGGCCTTGACCTTTTGACTTTAAGGCCAATAGTCAGTTGAACAACCCTAAAACATTTACGGAGACGGGACGTGAGGGCCTACTCTGCGTGCTCAAGAGAATTGAGCATTGCACAGAGATCAAGCCCAGCAGGCTGCAGCAGGTCTGACATATTCTGGAACGGCAACAATGTGTTTGGATGACTCCTCCTCTGAAGAGAAAAACATGGAGAGATAGTTCTCCACTGATGAAGAACTGTGAGTGCTGTGATTAGGTAAACGTGTGAATAACTGTTGCTGCACTGCTACTGTTGCTACTCCCTGGCAGCCTTATGAAGGCCTTGGCTAGCTGTTAGCTTTAGCATATTTAGTTTTTAACTGCCTGTCTGATGTTTATCTTAAAAAAAAAAAACAATCAGAGGGAACCATCTTCATAATTAAACACTATTGTTTGTTTGTGTCCTTCAGTTCTTCTCAAGTGAAGCTGTACCACTGTGCTCCAGCTCCACACTCCCTCCTGCAGCCTCCGCTCCTGATGCTAACCTCCTGTCCCCATCACACCAAGTCCTCAACTTTCTCCAGAGCTGCTCCCCCCCCCCCCCCCCCTCTGAAACCTCCCTCTCCAAAACACTATTTATGTAATTTTTAAAGCTTCTGAAGTCAGAAAATTACTTTCTTTATCTGAGGTTTCAGTTATTTATAGTCAGAGCAAAGCAAACAGCTCTGGTTAATTGGCGCCCATATCATATTATTTAAGATGTGTAACATCAAGCTTGTGTATCAGTGCTAAATACATCAAGTCATAAGTCAGAGTCCACCCTCTTGTTTACACAAAAATCTGGTGACCCAGATGTTTCACAATCAATCAAATTCAATCAATCAAATTTTATTTGTATAGCCCATATTCACAAATTACAATTCATCTCATAGGGCTTTAACAGGGTGTGACATCCTCTGTCCTTAACCCTCAGCAAGAGTAAGGAAAAACTACTAAAAACCCTTTTAACAGGGTACAAATATGTAGAAACCTCAGAGAGAGCCACATGTGAGGGATCCCTCTCCCAGGACGGACAGAAGTGCAATAGATGCCACGTGCAGGAGAACATCATCAATAATCAAAGTCTCTAGCAGCATTTGATGAGGGTAGACATCCCGAAGGACAACCCCAACATGACATGCCAAGCAGTCCCGCTGCAAGCACAGTCCATGCTCAGCAACCATCCAGACCACGATCCACCATCCAGACCAGACGCCACTCCAGTCCTCAGTCACCGTCCACCGCCGCCCACCAGGACCCATCACAAGCCACCACCGCGGTCCTGGTCCACCGCCCGTGCCCAATGCCAACGCGACACAGGGTCCGCCACCAGCACCACGATCAGCCCACATGACTCAGAATCCGCCACACTGGATCCAACACCGCGACCCCCGGTGCGCGATCCACAAACCGCAATCCATGGTGCGGCCACAGAGGCCCTGGATCTGTGGGTGATAAAGCAAAGGGATTCCGGGGAAGGGGGATAGGGATGGAGAAGAGGAAGGAGAAGCTGGAAAGAGAAGCTCCGTGTGTCATGTGTCATAAAATAGAACAAGTAATGTTCTGGATGCACTCTGAAGGTCAGAAGGTCGTATGAGAAACATTCTTAACATCAGAGAAATGAACACAGAGGATAGCAATACTTGGGCTTCTTCCAGAACACAAGTAAACACTTTGATAAAAATACAAATAAACTGCTATATATGACATATACCATTGGGTATCTTGATGTTTTTATACAAATACACAAAATTATAACACATTGTTAATATTAAAGTATTTCTTAATATTAAAGGATGTTTTGTCTCACAGTAGATTTCTCTCAAGTCGGCCAAGCAGACATCGGAGCAGCTGTAATCTAAAACACTCATTAATGTCAGTTATTCATAGAAATGTTACTTTACCTAATCTACTTAATTTAGTCAAAGCCAGTGTGCGTGTGCTGTGTGTTTTAAAAGGTTCTGGCTTTGCTGCCATCTGGTGGCAGTTAGTCAGCTATATGGGGCCATTATTGTAGTACTAAGTAGTACTTAAAATCTAAACTCAAAAATTGTCTTTACACATTTTTAAATATATTTACACACAGAGATTACAAATACAGATCATGTACATGTTAACAAAACATACATGCGACAGACATACAGACAGACAGACAGGTGTTTGTGAAATTACTAAGTAGATAGCAACATCAAACATTTTGCTATTCAAATCTATGTACAAATTAAAGCAATCATTGACCAGGACTTAATTGTATTTTCTTGTAGTCTTATTTATTGATTATAGGTACAACAATAACCCAGTTACACTATGTCTGCTTGTTTGTTCATCATCAGGTTCATCAAATCAACATGTTTATTATTTTCTCCTGCTTGTTCATATTTAATGTCGTGTTTTGTCATTCTTTTTCTATTTTTGTTAATCAGGGATTCCTAACAAAGCTGTTGTTGGTTGTAAAAATAAAGAAAAAGGAATAAAAGTTTCATCCTGAGGAATGTTGTGTTTGTCCTGATTCAAAACCTCTTTGTAGAGAACACGATCAATTCACAAGTAGTTTTACACTGAGTGAGAAAAAGAGCAGCATAGAAACCACAACATATTCTCAGCTGGAGCTTCAGAGAAACAGCGTGAGGATGGCGGAAGACACCAGCAGGAGAATGACACTGGGACCAGTCAGTGTGGCGCTGTTACACAAGTCCCCCTCACAGCAATCCATGGAACCTCCGCATATTATACTGGTTTGACAGCCCTTGGAAACCATGTTGTATCCTGCAAGACATGATGGGGAAGAAAACCAAGTCTACGCAACATATTATGATATTAATGATACAGACACCAGACATTTAGTACATCCACATATGAAGTTAAAGCATTAAGACACACAGCCCTTAAAAATCAAGTCCCATCATATATTAAAGAGCTCACAGCCCCTTATTATCCCAATAGATCACATAAGAGCATTCAGGTACCGGCCTCCTCTCCTGTGGAACTAGCTCCCACTCTGGTTTCAGGAGGCAAACCCCATCACTACGTCTCAATTCAGGGCCACATCATTTGGAGGCTGCATTTGAAAGCCCATTGCTTTCGCGGGGAGACTAAATGCGTCCTTCCATCCCAGAGATACAAAGACTCCAACGGTTGAACCCTTGCTTTTCCAACCTATCCCAGGATTCATTGCTGGATCAGGTGAGCCCTGAACCATCCCTTAGTTATGTTGCTTTAGGCCCAGACTGCTGCGGGACCTCCCATCATGCACTGAGCACCCCAACCGGTCGAGGAAGACGGCAATCTGGTTTCTTCCGCAGAAACGTCTGATATGACAGAACAACTCACCTTCTACTTTGAGAGAGAAACAGCGGTTGAAGATGACGGCACAAGATTTGGTGTCTGTGCAGGATTTCGGCTCGGTGGCTGTGCAGGTGTAGCATCTCAGACCACATGCTGCAGAGACACAGAACGAAACAACCAGAGTCTCATCAGTGTTTGCTCTTCACAACGTTCACAGAGTTTCTGTTCAGTCGTCTGTGCTCTACGAGACAACGCTGCATTTTGAAGAACATTTCTCATTAAGAGAATGTGAACAGGAAATGACCTGCATGCCAAGTAAAACAGGAAAGGAAACTTCAGTGTGGGTTCTTTCAAATGCTTTCTTTTAAACAAGTATCAAGTTTATACTTTATATTAAGTGGAGTTAAAGTACTTAGGTCTGTCACAATATAAAGTATGACACCAATTAAAGAGAGTAAAATCATTTCTATTATGATACATTGGCAAAGACAATATAAGCAAAGAGGATAATAGAGGAAGAGGAAATTCAAAATTGACAAAGTAGCACAACAAAGTGGCATTGTACAGGAAAAGGTACGAAATAAAAGTAGCAAGAAATGAAATTAAGAATAGGAACAGAATCTGTGATAAATAAGATGCAGATGGAAATACTCTATAAACATTTATTATTTAATCCTGCGTTGATTTATTTAGCAAACCCAAAGATATGTTGTTAAGGCTTGATATTTTACAGTTTAACCACAAACGTTATCTTCTTAAAAGCAAATTAGTAATTTTTTACATAAAATGTCAAGATAAATGGAAACACATCTTTTCTTCATTGTTTGTTCTATTCAGTCATGTGGGCAAACCTGGATGGTAACACTGATGTGTCTGTGAATGGTTTGTCAGTCGGTCAGTTTACATTGTCATTGTTACTCTCAAGGTTTTACAAGGATAAAACATACAATATTCAATGTGTTGCTGTTTCCAGCGGAGAAAACAAGTCCTTGGCTGTTTCATACTAAATGAACAGACAGTCAATCCTCAAGTGAACAAGCAAAAAAAGTTTGAACTTTTACAACAACCTTTAAACATCAACACATTTCTTTAAGTGAACATGTCAAAGTACATAAGTTTGCCTCAGCTCTTACCTGTGGATAGAGTCGTAAACAGAACCAGAGCTCCAAACAGCTGCATCATGAATGTAGAGTGGAAGATTTTCTTTAGAGAAGTGGAGAGAGACCTTTTCTCTCTCAGCTGCCCCCCCCCCCCCCCCCCCCCCTTTACTTAGAGATTAGCATTTCCTCACAAAGCCTCCTTCAAAGTGACCTGGATAACGTCAGCCCTAAAGTGACCTCATTGTCACCCAGACAACCACGATCTGTAGATTAAAACTTTACGGAAATGGACTAAAGAACTTAATCATGCTGGCAGAGAAAATTTGTCAGATCAAGAAAAAACTGTCATGGATTTTGTGACACGACTTTCACTTCCTGCTTGTTCTTTTCCTATTACAAAATACTCATGAATCCACTGAGCAGACAACCCTGAATAGAAATAAGAAGCAGAAACAGAGAGGACTCGTGACTGGTGACTCTTCAACCAACTGTCATCAGTTTGGTTACAGGAATGGTTAAGAAAAGGAGGTTATAAGAAGACGTAATTAAATGTGTTATTATAATTATAAATGTGTATCTGTGTCTTCTACATGCAGCTTGTCCAATTCACTGTTCACATTTATAGCTAAATCAATCAAAATAAATCAAGTTAATTTGTGTTTATAATATTCAAAACGACAAATAAAATCTGACAAAAAACATACAATTTGATTGAATTCAGTTTTTTTTCTAGAAAATTATCTTAATTATCATAAACATCAGTAAAGAGCTAAACAAAAATATCTGTGGGGGATAAAGTTATGTGAGTTTTCTTTAATGTATTTCTCTGTTTTTATTATTTACTTATAATGTTTTGTAACAATTAGTTTTGATCTGAATTACTAAAAAATATTTATAAACAATGATTATAGATTTTTAGACACTATGATCTTTTTTATGTTTTGTTTAAATTGGGCTTGAGACGTATTTCTTAGGAGTTTACTGTGGCAGTTTCACACTTAAAAAGACCGGAAGTAAGGTACCCAATTTCCAGACAAAACATGACAAGATAATGTAACTACATGATAAATCCTACTGAGAGAAGAAGAATAAAAACTATAAGCTAATTCTATACCTGAGTTTTTTTTCTTATCAACTGGATTGTGTAAACTCAGAATCTTCTTTTTCTTTACTTGAAAGAAGGTTGCAAAAACCATATCACGGTCCTCAATTGTATTTTGAAAGTTGTAACCGGAAACAGTTTTACGTTATATCTGATTTGACGCATGGGGATCTAACGTCATTTACGCGCCAGTATGATCTCAGCACATGCGCCGCTCTGTTTTGAAAAGCCGGACAGCTGCAGACCTGTGTGTCTCTGTGTGTGTTTGTTTGCGTGTGTGTTTGTGTGTGTGTGTTTGTGTGTGTGTCGAGAGAAGCGACAGAAAAGATGCCGAAGTCAGTGAAGAAGAAATCCTGCAGCTCTGCCTCCATCAGCAGATACTTCACACACAGCGGAATCAAACACACGAACCACAGTCCTGCTGAACACCAGCTGTCAAGAGGCAAGGTGAGCTGTACACACACACACACACACACACACACACACACACACACACACACACACACACACACACACACACAATCATAGTTACTACTTGTCTAATCTTAACATTAACTTTAACAGGTCTTCTCCTTAAACTATACTTATTTACATTACATTAGGAGGACAAGACCCATTATGTGACTTTGTAGACAGATATTAGTGCCTACACACACATATTTTACACCCTTACCGTAACCTTAACCATCACAACTACTTACCTAACCTAAACCTACTTCTAACCCTAACAGTGGAATATCTTACCCCTCAAGCAGACTCACAGTGAGGCCCGGCCCCTTCAGGTCTAAACTAAAAACACTCCTCACACGTGCTCAGATCAGATCTTAAACCTCTGCTGCTCTCGTCCTGCAGCAGAAACTCTCTTCTGATGAAGACTATGGTCTGCCCAGGAAACGGGCCAAGCTTTCTCCAGACGACCAGCAGTCAGCGGCCTCGCAGGAGGACTGTGAGCCTGAGGCCTGTCAGAAAGGTGAGGGGGTGCATCTCTAGTGTGAAGACAGCAGCTCCTCCGACTGGGGCCAGACTGTGGCCGCTGGGAGCTGGACGAGTGGGTCAGTCCAGGTGTTCTATGGTTGGGGCGGGTTCACAGACCAGAAGGTGTCTCAGGAAGCACAGCAGGTGAACGGGTGACCAGGTCATGGGCACCCAAAGGCTCATTGATTTCATTGGCCTGAGTGGTCCAACCTCACAGAAGAGCTATATGACATAGGCCTCTCTGTGTGAAGTTTTTGCTTGCCAGTGCTCACATCAAAACAGAAAAATATTAATTAATAGTTAATTTGAGCATTAAATTGTGAAGCTTTGATTAAAGACACAATGTAACACTGACAAACTACAGAGGAAGTGCAACCACATGAAAATTATTTTTAAAACTCTCTCTCTTTTCTTCAGAGACGAAGCTGACGGGGAGTCGAGGAGCCGGCGGCCTCTGCGCCTCCACCCTGGAGAAGCTGAAAGGCTTCACCTGGGCGACTGAGCCCACTGACACTCAGAGGGAGGAAAGGACGACTGACAGTGTTGGCAGTGAAACCTGTGATCGAGGAAGTGGTGTCAGGCCTCAAGTGGACGATCAGGATCAGCACAGCTATAAACACGGTCTTCAAAACACGGAGGAGGAGCATGAGGAGGGAGAGGAGGATGAGGAGGAGGAACGAGAGGAGAGCTCAGGGTTGGCTGTCGCAAAACAGGTACGTTCAGATTATTAAATTTGATCGCATCATATCAATGTGCTTTGAGCAGCATGTTGACATAAGGATGAAGGTTCAAATCCATGATGGAAATCATCTGCCACGAAGGTGATGCTGCCTTGCTCATGGGACTAATTGGTCCATGAGCAAGGCAGCACCGTAGGACGCCAATAACAATGAAGCCGGATGCATCATCTTGGTCCAATTGATTTGTTGAGTTATAACTTCCCATCATTGTTGGATGGGTTTGTATTTTGGTGACAAGAAGTTATTGTGTAGAAATGTTAAAGATATGATGGAGGTGATTGTGAACCATGTGTGCAGATGCTGTTGTCACAACACTGTAAATAATAAATCCAGGAATCTTTGTTGAAAATGTTTGTGTATGTTATTTGTGTATTGCTGACCACCAACCTGTAAACCTTTCTATTGGTTTGTGATTTATTTTTTGCCCTCTGCAGGGTGTCTTGCTCTCTAAGTTTGCAAATCAAGGAGGAGGAGGAGGAAGAGGAGGAAGAGGAGGAGGAGGAGGAAGAGGAGGAGGAAGAGGAGGAAGAGGAGGAGGAGGAGGAGGAGGAGGAGGAGGAGGAAAGGGTGCAGAGCCAAGTCCGCCTTCACACTCTAGCACCCCCTCAAGATGCTCAAAAAGCGTCTACACTCCACTGGAGCTGCAAGTCATTGAGCTGAAGGAGCAACATAAAGACGCCTTGTTGGCCGTGGAGTGTGGTTACAAGTACCGGTTCTTTGGAGAGGACGCAGAGGTGAGAAGTACAACCAGTCAAGAAGGACACTGACATTATGAATACCAATTTTTTTTTTTATATCTGTGTAAAAGTCATTTTATAATGATATTATCTTTTTAACTCCCGAGTTCTGACTGTGTCTCTGACAGCAATATTGGTTTGTTATCGTTTTTTGATTTTATGTGAGTTCGAAACTTCTCTCTGTCCTATTAGATACAACACATTTTGATCAGTTTTTTATTCATACACAATCACAATTAAACATACATGCCAACACTCGATTTAACAT
Organism: Pleuronectes platessa; assembly: GCF_947347685.1. NCBI lineage: Eukaryota > Metazoa > Chordata > Actinopteri > Pleuronectiformes > Pleuronectidae > Pleuronectes > Pleuronectes platessa. The sequence continues at coordinate 23,770,908 of NC_070629.1, read as the reverse complement.
TAAGATTTTATTTGTACGAACTTGACCAACAAGCAAATTTTAGAGAGCTTATCAAACACTTGATGGAGTTCTAAGGGAGAGACGTTCTGTCGGGAGAAATTTGAACCTTGTGTGTGTGTGTGTGTGTGTGTGTGTGTGTGTGTGTGTGTGTGTGTGCGTGTGCGTGTGCGTGCGTGCGTGCGTGCGTGATCAGATTGCTGCGAAGGAGTTGAATATCTTCTGTCATCTGGATCATAACTTCATGACGTGCAGCATCCCCACTCACCGACTCTTCGTTCATGTCAGACGCTTGGTTTCCCACGGACACAAGGTAGAATATGTGAAATGGTGTTTACATGATATCATAAAAAGTTTGAATGCCAATAACATATACATCATATTTTTGGCAACTGACTTATGCTCAAAATACCAACAACTACTAGGGTTGTGCAGATACATTATCAACGTTATTCCATTCATGGATTCAAATGTTAACATTTTTCTTGCTGCTCCACCGTCTCTAACTTCCAGGTGGGAGTGGTCAAGCAAACGGAGACATCTGCCATGAAGGCCTTGGGAGCCAATAAGAACGCACTGTTCACTCGTCAGCTCACTGCTCTGTACACAAAGTCCACCCTGGTGGGAGAGGGTATCCTTACACACTGTGAATATGTGTCTTTTTCCAGCTCTTTGTCTGAAGCTGTGTCCTTGACATGTTATTAAGATGTGAACCCGGTCTGCAGACTGGGGGATGTGGAGGAGGGGGCCTGTGGTGACGAGCTGCTGGACCCTCCCAACAGCTTCCTGCTGTGTATCAGTGAGAACTGGGACAAACTGAAGAAGCAGCTGACTGTCGGGCTGGTGGTGAGTAGGAGGGGCTTCAGAACTACTGAGCTGCATTCTTTAGGTTTTACACATGTTTGTTAGAAAGGTAAAGACGTCTCAATTTGTTTCTTAATACACATTTAGGGTTTGTGCCTTGATCTTGTATTTAAGTTAAATTAATCATTTATTATTAGTTTATTTTAATGTAATTTCTGTCAACATGTAGTAAAATTAATTAATGAATTTATCTTTGTATGTTTATTTATACACACACACACACACACACACACACACACACACACACACACAGACACACACACATATATTTCATCTTTAGACATTAAAAAACAAAGACTTTTCTATTCTCGATTAATAATTAACTCTCTCCGTCTATGTATTTATTTCATGGCCAAAACTAGAAAAATCCTACCTGCTTATTTTAACTATAGTTTCTTAGGATTGTTTTTTAGAAAATGTAGAATTTTTAATGAAATCACAAAATAGCATATGGTGTAAAAAGTATCCAAACTAGGCCTGACATGGTTTAAATACATAAAGTTAATGTTTTCCACAGTGAAAAAATTCCTGTTTATCATTTTAGATTTGATTTTTTTCCACTGAAGTGCATCTTTATGTGCATTTTCAGTCTTTTTCAACTTTCTTATTTTGATGGTGCAGCTACAACAAGATAAAATTCTTGACATTATTTTATTTTGAAGGAAAACTAGAAACTGCAAGAAATGTAATGACCCACTTTTCTTTATCATAAGAAACATGACATTACTCCTGAGATTCAGACCAAGTGGTCGATCACCGCAGTGAAAAAAAAGAAAAAATGTATTTTCTCTCTCTATTCATGGTGTGCTTGTGTTTGTGTGTGCAGGCCGTTCAGCCCAGCACAGGAGATGTGTTACTGGACTGTTTCCCTGATGGTCAGTCTCGCTCTGAGCTGGAGGCTCGAATCTTGAAGATCAACCCCGTGGAGATCCTGGTGCCCTCTGACCTCTCGGAACAAACACACAGACTCCTGCAGAGCATCACCAATGCCAGGTAATCTTCTGTCAGGACACCAAGGGGCAGCATTTAGCCATTTTCTACATGACTGTATATTCTCAATGAAGTGTTTGATGTGTGTGAGATTAGATTATTTCACTTGGAGGGATTGTGTTTAGATTTCCCCACTCAGCACAGACAGTGTTTTATGTGGAGTTCTGTGGCCTCAGCGTGGAAGAGGAAATCAAAGCAGGTTCAAGATGAGGTCATGTTATCAGAAGTCAGGTTTTTACAAATGATAAATCAGTTTGGCAAATTTTACATCACATTTACTGTGGATGCTCCTATTAGGAGAAATGTTGGAATACTTATTATTCAGTCTAACATATCATTTTGAAAAACACAAAAAAACATTTATTGGTCACATTTTAAATGATACTTTTCAAGTGTTAAAATGCAGGATTATTTTGATTACAGCCTAAAATACTAATTTGGTAGAAACACACAAGTTGTTCCAAAATCCGACTTCTATTTAATGCAGCTCTAGTTCAGAAGGAGCAGATTTTGTTCACCGATGGAGAAACAGCACAGCCAGTGACAGTAACTTTGAACTGCTGGGTAACAGAAACCTGTTGCCTCCCGTCCGTCGTCCTTCCCTCTGCACCCAGCATGTTCATACCGGTGGGGACGGGCGCCTACAGAGGCTGCGTGTGATTGCATTGCGCTGTGAAAATGAAACGAGCGAGTGGATTAGATTAGAAGGGGCCGGTTGGATAAACAGGATGGATGTCTGTCCTCGATGGTGCATATAATAATTCAATGGCCATTTTCTTTCATTTTTCTATCTTAGCCTGGATTTAATTGTGGAAATGTGAAATGATTTGTATTCATTCCTCTCTTTCTTTGTCTCTGCCGCTCCTCCATTTCTCAGACATCCGTTTTTTTGTGATTTTAGTGGAGACGGGCGCTGTAAAGGCCAGTCCAATTATATTGCTTGAACAGCCCTGTTCTCTCACGTTGTTCTATCAGAGACAAGAATCTTATCTGTTACGTGGCCGGTATCATACAAATACAGGGCAGCTTTGTCTGCTCAGCTCAGACAGAAAATTTATCCCATTTCCATTCACACTGACACACACACACACACACACACACACACACACACACACACACACACACGATGCTCGGCTAAGTGCGGCCCTTTACAGATCACTACCAATGTCCTCCTCCCAGGACAATTTTCAAGGTGATTAGTTTTCTTTAATCGTGATTCATCAGACGGAGAAGAACAACACACGCAATGCATGAATGATTGTGAAATACAGAAGTGCTGATGGCTATCGGCTTCGACCCTAATAAACGTTACGGTGACGTTATTTTTGTGGTTGCTGACGTTAACTCGACAGCCTCCGTGTCTCTGAGGTGGGCTCCTGAGACGGGCCCCCAGGCAACAGGGATGTACGTGTGTCCGTTGAGCAGCAGGTAATGAGTCCCTGGGAGGCTGCTGGTCGCCTGGTGAAGTCTTGGTTGCTTTACTCATCCTCAGCCCGGTGTCACAGCGACTGAAAAGCTCAACAGAGATGTTATCGCTTTGAGGCATTGCCAAAGATTTTTGTGAGTGAATGGTGCCCTGTTGGAGTCCATGCTGAGACAGCAGGCATGTATCAGGATTAATCCCAATACACAATAACTTCACAAAGAGCCAGGCCTTAATCTGTTGTGCACACCGACTTCTGTTTTGAACCTTTTGCCTTCTTTGCTTGACCATCGCTGTGGTGTAAAAATTGAAGAAAGATTTGAGTTTGCATCTGCTCCTGAGTCAACACACGTAAATATCAGCCCCTTGAACGTCCCAGATTTTTCATCAAGATAAATTAAGTGTTCTATCGGAAATCAACAAAAATGTTGGGAAGCACCCCGTCTCACAATGTTAGAGAAAGGGATCGGCTCCCTGATCCGGATCAACACCCAATTTTAATGGGTTCCTCCCTGACTGGAAATCCGTTCTGTCGTTTTTGCATAATCTTGCTTACAAACAAACAAACAAACAGACCAGCAAACAAATAAACAAAAAGAAAAAGAACCTTAATGCCAAAATAAGCATTGTGCTGCTTCCTAATACAGAGCCCTCTGACCCTCGGACCTGCAGAGATGGACAAATCACAGTTTGATAAAATGTAAGCTCAGAGTATTGAAACTGGTATTTGAGGATCTCCTCAATGGCTGAACTGATGAGAACAACACAAACTGTAACATGGTGAACTATTTATATAATATATAATACATAATATAAGAACTAGACATCATTGATCCCCAGTGGCAGAATTCTAAACACTTCTTTCCATCGTTGGGGTTAACCTTGCACCCCTCCGCAAAAATATCCTTAGAATTTGTTCTGCAGATTTTGAATAATCCTGCTGACAGTCAGATGAATTATTTTATCTGGACTTCTGGGCAGAACTCAAACCCCTGGTCAGCTGTCTGCATGAACCTGAAACTGCATCAATCTTTGTGATTTCCTGGAAATCCTCAAAGCCTGACCTCGGGCCTGACACTTCATAAACGCTGCTTCCTGTCAGGACTCGAAGAAACGGCGTACACCTCATCCCTCCATCCCCTCGATCGATACCCGCAACCCTCAATGTGCCTGTAAACCTCATGATATGGTTGAATTGACCGGTTAAATGATTGATGGTTGTAGTTGCACTGCATGCTGGCACAATATGTGGTCGATTGATCACACAATCTTTATTTCCAATCCGACAAGTGGCTGAAGATGGGTGTGTGTGTGAGTGTCGGTGTGTCGGTGTGTGTGTGAGTGTGTGTGTGTGTGTGTGAGCATTAGGAAACGGACGACAGAAAATGCTTCAACACTGCGTCCATAGCCACGTGCTCGCCTCGGTTGCCCTGGCAACAACAGAGCAGACAAAGCGGCCGAGTCCTTGAAAGCAGCGAAGCCTCGAGAGTGATGGAACAATGGGGGGGGGGGGACCGTGTGTGTGTTTGGGTGTGACTGAGGTTTGCATGGCTTTCATGCTGCTTCCATGCAAGCCAGTACCATATATCATGTGAAGCATCTTGTTCCCTTGTATGTAAATGCTTTATAAATAGTTATTATTATGACTGTGTATCCGATAAGTTGAACAAAAGGCACGACAGCAACAGGAAGCTTCTGCTGCTGCTGCTGTGTCTCATTCTTCTGACGGAGGGTGATATCAGATGCTCCGTCTGTGATTAGTCACAAGTGTCACTGACCTCTGCACTCGATGGTGTCGTGCTGCCCCCCCCCGCAGTGCCCAGGCCGATGACCGGGTGAGAGTGGAGAGGAGAGACCGCGCCCAGTTCGAGTTCCCGTCTGCCATGAACACAGTCACCGAGTTCTACTGCCACACTGAGAAGAAAGGTGTGTGTGCGTGTGTGTGTGTTCGCCTCTTTTCTTTTCAATCTTTCATTCTATATCATTTTGATAACTCATCATTTAGACTGTCAGACCCGCACAGAAGTCCAGACAGGTTTCCGTAAGTTGTCCAGAGAGGGGCTGCATGTGAGAACACAAATGTCCGAGTCGGTTGCTCCAGACGTTTTGCTGGAACCTCTCCCCCTGTCTGGCTGAGCTGCAGCAGGAAAATGTCATTAAAATTCACAGCGTGGGCATTTTTTATGTGTTTCTTGGATGGAACAGCTGCCTTAGACACTTTACTGCTTCCCTGTACATTCATTGATTTTACGGAAACGTCCATAAGCTTGATGTATTTGTTGTCAATGCAAAAATATACATTTCGGCTGAGTTGGTGGTTTGTTCTCGCACCATTTGTCTGATGGGCTGTGAACAAAACTGTGCTCTCTCCAGTTGGGTTTACACCTCGTATTCAGACACTGCCCCTCGCGTCAATGTTCGGGACATAAATGTCTCAAACTAGCCCACTGGACATATCTGGGGGGGGGGGGCTTGTGGCTCGTGGCTGTGTTTTTGTGTGTTGTGCGTGAAGTTGTGACATGTTGGTGGGTGTGTTGTGTCCCACAGCCTCTAGGTGTCTGTCCAGTGTGGCGTCCATGGAGACTCCAGTGATCTGCTGTCTGGGGCCGCTCATCCAGTTTCTCCAGGAATTCAACTTAGAGAGAGTTTTTAGGAGTGAAAGGTAAATACACACACATGTATACATATACTACAATTACAATAAATAAGAGAATGCACTTCTTTGCTTATTTTTTCCAGGATTTATCATTTTCCTCTCCCCTAATATAACTTTTTGAGGTGAACACAAAGATAGTATTGATATAGTATAAAATATATATACAAACCAAGAAGAAAGTATTGCTCTAATTTATCCAAAGGTTGTGGAGTTTTCACCCTCACAATCTTAACCTTAACGTGTTGAACAGTAAAGTAGTGGATTACTTTCTGCTTGGCTCTATGTGCCATTTGAAAAATAAAAATAACCTTCTCAATTTCCTGTTCGTGATATTTGAACTAATATTTTGAATGACATTCTCCAGAGTCACGTATAAGTGAAAGTGGATAAAACCTATAATGTCACTTATTCGTCAGCGGAGAGGTTGATCCTCTTTTCAGAAACACAATCTTTCTGACGATGACACACTGACAGACACAGAAGTGTGGCTTGAACCATTCTGCACCTCACAGGGATTAGTTTTTCTTTCACAGAATTGGTTTGATTCAAGTTGAAGGGAGACATCTGAATCATTCCGGAATAATTATACTCCTCACATTGTGTAGTTGTGTTTTAATAATTAGTTTGCTCTGAACAGCTCCTTCCAGCATCTGTCTTGCCGCTCAGAGGGAATGACCCTCAGTGCCACCACCCTGAGGAACCTGGAAATCCTCAACAATCAGGTGAACGCTCATGTTGCCTGTCGCCATAAACAAGCTGTCAGGTAGCAGCAGACAGATTAAAGTGACTCAGTATCTCAGTATTTAACTTGTTAGTGTGTTTCAGACAGTTACTGAGACAAGTCACTGGAGAAATCATGTGACAGTCTAACAGTGGAGCGTAAAAAAAATGAATGCGTGAAATAAATTGAAAGAAAATGTTCAGTGACTCTTCAGGCTTCTGTAGGTAACGGCTCAAAAGTTCAGCACGACTCCGCTGCTGCTCCGTGTGTGTGTGTGTGTGTGTGTGTGTGTGTACTGTGTAGGATGTCAGCACGTCTGACACACACACACACACACACACAAACACGCAAACTCATGACTCTCGGGAGTTCAAGCCCAGTTCATGCGTTCTCTTCTGACCGCTTGTGGCTTCAATAACCTGCTCCCCACTTCCATCGCTAATATCAGATGCTCTCACCAGCCCTGCTCAGACCTGGTGAGACCATCTGTCCTCAGACCATATTAAGTTGTGTGAACACAAACTCATCCTGAGCCACGTCTGAAGAATGGCCTCTTCTTCGAAATTATTTTGACACTTCACTGTGTTTCCCATACACTTATTTGTGGCCGCCACCTCAGTATTGACACTAACCACCACGTATTGATTCTGCAAGTATATAAATATATTTTCAAATATATCTAAATCTATCTTTTAATTCCAACATCTGTTTTACTTATTATTTTTCATATCTATTTCTTATTTTATTTTCATTTAGATTCTTAACTTAGTTTATTCTAAACCTGTATTAGTCATGTTATATTATACATCTTATTTTATTTTATCTGTTTATTTATGTTTATCTAAATTTTACTGCATTGGCCTCAAATTGTTTGTTATTGATTGATACATCACTTGGGAATTATATTCAGGCTGCATGTGTGTATTACTGCATGTTTTTTTGTATAATCCGTTCTTTCCCTGGAATGGCAGACAGATGGTGGTGTGAGGGGCAGCCTGTTGTGGGTGTTGGACCACACGTGCACTCGGTTCGGGAGGAGACTGATGAGGAAGTGGGTGAGCCGGCCCCTCACAGACCCGCAGTGAGTACAGGACACGACCATCACTGCTCAACTAGTCCTTCTCTGTTTTCGCCTCTTAGCTCCACCATGCTGCAAATGATGCATCAGGAGTTTGTCTGCCCTGTGCCAGGCTGTCAGGATCACAGATTCATGCTGAGGCCACTTTCTTGCTCTGATTTCAGCCTCTCAGGCAGCGATGATGCCACTTTCAAGTCATGTTGTACAGATGGGAAAGATTCACTTGCTCATGATTTGCAAAATCACATTAATAAGACAACCAGACATGACACATATTTGACAATGTTATACAAGAACATCAGGTATATTTGACTATCAATTACCTTGAACAACGGAGGGGAGGCATTCAGGTTGGATTTTCAGGCACTTTTGTGTTGTTTAAGTCCAAATCGGCTTCATCTGTGCAATCAGAAAAAAATTATCATATTTTATTACAAATTCGTTAGCGGGGTTAACTCCAACTTGTCTTGTACGATCCATTTATCACGTCACTGAGCTCGTGTGGATCTGCTTCTCCGGTCCATTTGGGTGGATGTGGATCACAGAATGGTTTTGTATGTTTTGGTTCTTTCTGTAGTTTATCAAAACAGTTGTTTTAAAATCATTTTCAATACTTCATATTTGTCCGGGTCACATGTGCACATTAGTACACCATTTATCTGTTTACATGTATGAATTAATCCAGTGTTAGGACCAGAATTATAAATATAAGAAGCCTAAGCCACAATTGTTTTCACATTCTTCTAATTAAAATATGTTTTTAATCACTGCTGTTGTGGAGAATAAACCATTGCATTAGTTTCTTCTTCCTTAAGTGCACAGTTGAGCTTCACAAGTCACCCGACTGTTATTAAAGAATACCTCAACATCCCATTTATTTTTTTGTGTCTGGTACTTTTAATGAAATTCTCCAAAGTTGCATTCACTCCATGTGAGCCGTGTTAGAGCGGCTGCAAGAAAACACCCATAAAGTGAACACTATATTATATTATTTATATTTTCCTCTCGGAGGAGCAGCTGCTCCTCTTTCAAAAACACTGCAGGGTGAAAACACACATAAAAAGTTCTTCTGCTACAAACAACCACTCCGTTATATTACTGCTGTTCTCTTCCTCTTCTCTGCATTGTGATTTTATTATCATCCATGTTTTGTCCGTGTGACTATCAACTTTCCATGTGCATAGTGAGTGTCTGGTCCCCCCCCTGTGCGTGGATTATAGCTGAGGATTGGGCACCGCTCTCAGATTAAACAGATACTGTAGCTCTTCTGCAGGATTTCAGCATCAATAAAAAAGACAGATTACACCACAGACACACACACGCACACACACATGCACACACACACAGAGTGCAGATGCAGAAGCACTTGACACGGACACGCATACACATTGCGCACGCACACAATTTATACACTAAATTCATGATGGAGTGTGAGAACGATGTCCATTTATTTCGTCACTAATCTGCTTTCACAGTTCTTTTATTTTTTCTGGATGTTTTTTGCTCCACAGCCCAGTTTTGTTTTCTGTGGATTTTACAGCAACTTCTAATGTTGGTTACCTGTAATTTAGAAATCAAGACAGCTCTTTAAAAAGCTTTAACCTTTTTCTTTTCATTGTGGTTTTTACGATCCTGTTAAATTGTTTTAAATGTTTATTAAAAACGTAAACACATTTTAATTCCCCTTAGTGTTCCGTTTATGGAGGTAATATGCCAGGAATCCCTTGAAGAAATGGGAAACAAATACAAACTCACGTAGAAATCACCTCGTTCAAACGCCAGCCCATTTCTGAATCCGTAAAAAGTTATCAGTTGTATTTTGGCAACACAAAACTCTGTTCTCTGCAAAAAAATGTGCTTCTGATTCAGCCCTTCAAATGTTTAACTTCCTGCGCTGATGATGGGAATGGCACATTTTAATTTCTTCCACTCTTTGCTTTCCTTCTCATCTTTCTAATTTCTGCCCCTCCTTTCTTTCCCTCCCTCCTCTCACTTCCGTGAACCCACAGATCCATCTCTGAGCGTCTGGATGCTGTGCAGGAGGTGTTGGAGTCCGACTCTCTCCCCTTAACTTCCATCAAATCCCTGCTGTCACACTTGCCCGACCTGGAGAGGGGCATCTGCAGCATTTACCACAAAAAGGTAAAAAAAGTGATGAAACTGACGAGAGGTCACAGGAGGCAGCACGAAGCTGATATCACCTCTGCGGTCACACTCAGCTTATGCACAGAATTGATTCAGTTAGCGGTGTTAGCACCTTCACCGCCGTAAAATCCATTCTTTTACATCGGTACCGGTTCCTAAATGGAGCCAGAACTGATACTTAAAAAAGAAAATCACAAAACAATAGTCGACTATAAGAACAACATTTTTATGGCTATGGCAAATTGGAAGTTAAAATGTAACATGTCAACTGTTAACAATTTAAAGTATACTTAACTATACAAACATAACAAAATCACACAATAAAGAAAACTCAACCCATCTGCAAATTAGAAAATGCCGGGTCGGCGCAGTCTAGATAATCAATGGGAATCTCACTGTTTTAGGATTTGATCTGTGGGCAGAGTATTTGGTGGAATGCTGGAAACAATGACCAATAATCAGGAGAAGACAATGTCCTCTTTCTCTTTCTCTCACCCCTTTTCTCTCTTTTTCTCTTTCTCTCCCTCGCTCTCGTGCCTCTTGATTAACAACAGGGAGCGGCCGTCTCAGTGGCACTTACCTGATTGTATGACACGATCTCATTTCCCATCGGGCCCATCTTTGAAATGTCAGAAAGCTTCATCTCACCCATGTGTTTGTGTGTTTGTGTGATTTTGTGTTTGTGTGTGTGTGAGTGTTCTACCGAGATGAGAGAGGAACTCTAATATGAGCTCGACATCTTGTTCCTTGCTCACATTTCATACTCCTTCAGATTTAGTATAAAAACAATCAAATGTCACTGAGAACACACACACACACACACACACACACACACACACACACACACACACACACACACACACACCTCTTAATTGTCACTTTGCCCATCTGTAGATAAATGGGTCTGTGTGTAATGGCCTGTGGCCTCTATTGCTCCATTGACATAATGGGAGGGAAGGCACGGTTATGGTTTCCAGTCTGTTTGGGTTCATAAAAGAGCAACAAGGGGGCTGCTGACACGAGGGACCATTAAAACGGCAGCCTGTGATTAATACCAGTGCAGACCATTGTCAGTGTGACTCTCATTAACCTTTCATGACACGGAGCTGCACTGTGACATTGCCGGTGGCTACGTGAAGTCAATATATTCTACAATCTCACTTCAGAGGTGGAAACGCAGAGTATCGATTCGTCATTAATTTGATTTCACCTTAAATGATCACCAGTTTTATTTTTAAAGCCTGAACATTGATTTGTAGATATATCATTTGATACAGCTCCATTTCCTTTTATTGTTGAATATCATCTATTACTAAAAGACGTTTATATAGAATCAAACGGTTTGATAGTGGCAGAGTCGGTCACCTTATTTGATAAATAAAGAAAAGGGGAAGCGACCAGCGACTGAAGTGCTGAATGAATCCTGCGTCTACCTTTCACTGACATTCTGTCACACACAATGCAGTGAGGCGGCTGTGATATTTCATTTTTTGGGTGGGTGGCTGCGTGGGTGGAGTTGGTGAGTGAGTGCGTTGGCTGCAGTCGCTGGTCGTGCTTTAAGCTTGGCTGCCATATCCAGAGCAGAAGAGATTTAGTGATCTAATCTCGCTGGTTTAAAGAAATAAAGCACACACGTTCTCTCTCTCTCTCTCTCTCACAGACACACACACACGCTTCTTATTTCTGTTTTATAAATAACCATTACACACTGATCAGACGCAGCTTCCTTTACGGTACAGATACTATGTCTGAATAAGTGCCTGCTATACCGTTAATGCTTCAATGATGATGCATGTCTCTCTGTGTGTGTGTTTGTGTGTGTTTCTGGTTGTGTGTGTGTGTGTGTTTTCAGTCTTCCACACAGGAGTTTTACGTCATCACCAGCAGTCTCTGTCGCGTAGGGCTTGAGCTCCAGGCCCTGGTCCCAGCTATCGAGGCACAGATCAGGTCCAAGCTGCTCCAAAGCCTCTTGCTGGACATTCCCAAGCTGCTGGATCCAGCCCACAGCTTCCTCAAGGTGCTCAACAAGAAGGCGGCCCAGTGAGTATCCGGCTGCGTGAAAAGGAGGTGTGAGGATTTTGACTGAGCGCTGATACAAAATGGAAGAATAGAAAAGTCTCATATACAAAAACACTCCTGATAAAAAACCATTCGAGTCTTTGTTAAGTTTACTTACAGGTTACTGGTGTACCAAGTGCATATCTTTCTGCTGGAAACTCACTTTAGGCTGCACTTAAAGTTTACCCTAATTATAGATCAATTATTTCCTTTATTTATTAACGTTGAATTGTTTCAAATTAATAAGAAAATTACAGAAAAAACTCAACTTTGATTTTTCAATAATATAATATAGAGACAAGCTGTGAAACCTTACGTTTGGAGAACTAACACAAATTATTACACAAGCACCAGTAGAGGACTCACAATAACAGTACGTTTAGCTGACTTGTCCTCTGCACTGTGTGATGCTTTATCTAACAATTTAAGGAAAGAACAACCTTTGAGTATTTGTTGAGCATTGTGTTATTTTCACATGGACATAGGAGCGAGATCCACCAGACAACGTATTAGAATATACACAAATCAATCCTTAGTCTTTTTGGTAAACAGTAAAAAGTATTTAATATTTTAGCTTTATGATTGATGTGATCCAGTAACTGGGCCCTCTCAAATGTGGACTTTGTATCTGTGCAGGATGGGGAATAAGACAGAGCTGTTCTCAGACCTGTCCGGCTTCCCGGTGCTACAGGAGAGGAGGGAGCAGATCCAGACCGCCCTCGATGAGATTCAAGACCACCGCAAAGAAATCCGGCTGACGCTGAAGGCCCCCGCGCTCGACTACATCACCGTCTCTGGACAGGAGGTACAGAGAGTGTGTGTGTGTGTGTGTGTGTGTGTGTGTGTGTGTGTGTGTGTGTGTGTGTGTGTGTGTGTGTGTGTGTGTGTGTGTGTGTGTGTGTGTGTGTGTGTGTGTGTGTGTGTGTGTGTGTGTGTGTGTGTGTGTGTGGTAGGAGATGGATGGCATTATTTGGGTGGAAGCCTGACTCACTGTGATGATCTGATTTCTTCTCAGTGTGTGTGTGTGTGTGTGTGTGTGTGTGTGTGTCAGTTTTAATCAGAGCAGACACATTCTTTTGTCCGTCTGCTCAGTCCTATTTATGAAAGTTGTCTTCCTCCTCTTCATCCTGTGCCCTCAGTTTCTTATTCAGGTGAAGAACTCGCTGGCATCTACTGTTCCACGTGACTGGGTCATAATCAGCAGGTGAGTTCACAACACACAAACACACACACTCACTCACACTGGTCTTTTTGACTTTACAGACCTTTTCACGTGCACAAAAGACTATACCTCTAGAGGAAAGAGAAAACTTAAAAAGCATCATGTGTCTCCTGTAATTTGTCTGTTCTGTTCCTCCTCCATGACACTTCTGTCCCCCGTCTCCTCTGCAGCACCAAGACGGTCAGCAGGTATCACTCTTCTTTCCTGGTGGAGCGCTACAAGAAGCTGCAGCAGCTCCGCGAGCAGCTGCTGCTGGACTGTCACAGCGAGTGGATCAATTTTATGGAGTACGACACTTTGCATCACCACACACACACGAACACACACACACGATCATAAACCCAAATAAAGAACTGTTTTAAACATGCCACTCTCTGGGTCAGAGAGATGCCTGCACAGTTTTAGTCAAGTCACCGTTAGTGTCGTCTCATCAGAACACTGAATGTTCTTACCTTGACATGCACGTGAACATCTCTCTCTCTCTCTCCTCCCTCTCTCTCTCTGTAGTGAGTTTGGAGAGCACTATCACACCATGAAAAGGGCTATTAGTCACCTAGCAACCATGGACTGCCTCCTTTCATTGGCTGAGGTTGCCAAACAAGGGGACTATTGCAGGTGATGTCTGCTCATAATGACCATAAATATTGGTGTTTGTGTGTACGTGTGTATTGAGTTTGTGCGCGTGCGGGCGTGCATTATTTTTTTTTTCTGTATCGTGTGCGTGTGGGTGTCTTGAGTCGTGTCCTATAGTCTCAGACAGGCTGTGTGTGGGAGTGTGCACCGGGCTCATGGCGTGCTCTGCCTGAACGCCAACATCTATCCCACACACACACACACACACACACACACACCTTTGCACGTATTGTGTATCTCTACACATGTTAGTATTTTAGTTGTTTGGAGATCTATTCCTTCTGAAACTTTTTCATCTTTCCAAATGTTATGCCATTGCTCTTAAATTAATTTGATGTGTGTGTGTGTGTGTGTGCGTGTGCGCGACTTTAATACATTTCAATAGAATTTAACTGGGGCACCGGCAGGTCTATATATTATTTGGCATTATTCTTTTTTTGTAAAATACATGGCAGAAAACTTCAATGATGGAAGCTTTATTTAAATTATTTTTAAGGTTTTAAAGAATAAGTTGAAGTCTAAAACTAAAATCTATTATCAGACTTTATTCACATCTTAAATAAAACTGAAGTATATACAACTATACAGAGTTTGTGGCATTCAGCTCCAGGTGTCAGTTTTAATGATGATGCCATCTTAAGACTTGTATGTATATTGTGTGTGGGTGTGTTTTATGTTAAACTGACTGAAGTGTGTTCTCTGTCTTCAGACCAGTGGTGTGTGAAGATCAGCGTCAGATCATGATCAGGGATGGCAGGCACCCTGCTATAGATTTACTTATGGGAGTGCAAAACCAGTATGTGCCCAACCACACTGAACTACAGGTACGAACACACGCACACACACTTCCTCGCTCGCTGATGGAGTGGGTGTAGGTTAATGTTGCCACAGAAGCACAAGCCAGTAGGAAGAGAAGCCAAGCTTTCCGTCCTCCCACCTCCTCAGCTGTGCAACAGCATGCAGATATCTTATTCTGCTTCTCCTTTCTCCTCTCCTCTCCTCTCCTCCAGGGTGATGGCAGGAGAACCATGATCATCACTGGTCCTAACATGGGGGGTAAGAGCTCCTACATCCGTCAGGTTGCTCTGATCTGCATCATGGCTCACATGGGCTCGTATGTGCCGGCCTCTGAGGCGCGTCTGGGTGCACTGGACGGCGTTTACACCAGGTATGAACACAAGCATCTGTGAAAAGCACCTCAGCTTTATTTTTGTACATGTTTGACAACTGTGAAAACATCTAGACATAGCTGAGAAAGATGATAACAAGCTAAACACTTACTTACTCCCTTCTCAGAGTGACTCATGCAAAGAGTAGTTAATAAAATAATATAAATGCACACTAATCTAGAAATCATCTGTACTGATGCGGTTCCGTCGGGTTCGCTCAACTTCTTTGGTTGCATTTGCGTCATAAAACATGATGAGACATCTGTTCAGTTTCTAAGTGATTTACATTCAATGATTTGTGAAAATAAAAACATTACTGAGTATGAATTGAAATCACCACCACTACCACCTCCTCTTCCACTTCCTCTTCCACTATTAAATCAGACCAATTACCTCACCAGAGATAGAAAGAGGAAACAGTGGCTGTGGCGCACACACTCGATGTGCCAACACACTAACAAGTTGACAGACCGGTGGTGTGAAATCATTTATTTTTAAAGTCGGAGTAAGGTTATACAGACAAGAGCCTGCTACCGTTGTGGGGACCCTGCTCTGGAGCACCACTACAGCAGCTGCCAGCTGTCACAGTAACACTAACACTTCAGGATCTGAACATTATTACCACATGTTGTGAATGTAGAGTCAAGAATAAAACTCCGTTCAGACCCTGTTAAATGAGCATGAATTTGAATGTGGTTTCATACCTTCCAGTTGTTTACTGTGCCTGCCGCCTTCTCCTTCTTCTCTAATGACGTCAGACTAGAATGCTTGTGGGTTATTAGGATGCCCTCGTCAGTCAGTGGAGGAATTCTTTCTCCAGTATCTACACGACGCCTGTAGAACCTTCGTCACCCGTTTAACTTCAGAAAAAATGAGGAACGTCCAAACTTCGACCTGCCACTGAAGCTCTCGTAACCTCCTTAGTTTCTCGGGGGCAAAAATCATGTCGATATTTTCCTGGTTGATATATTATAGATAACGTCATACACACCACGATTACAGGCACATACTGTATAACTGGTCTATTATTTAAAAGTGATGCCATTGCAAGCTACAGTGTCTTTTAAATTGGGCAAATACCCAAGAGTGATACCTGAGTGAAGCCATCACTGCTCCAGAATATTCATTTCTTGATCGTGCAATGATACACAAGGTCAACGGGGAGAAAAGTGATATTTTCTTTTTGTCGCGAGTTTATCTCCCGCAACTCACACCTCAGTCACCCTGTGTCAGCTTCCTCGTCTGTGACACGGTCGAGTTTATATTAAGCACTGACACTAATCCCTTCTTATCCCATTTGTTCTCGATCATGAGGGGGGGGGGGGGAGTTGAAGAAGAGTTGTTAAACACGGCCGGATCCATTGTTGTGATATTGATCGCTTCGATGAGTCTAAAGAAAGGACCCATCTCTCTCTCTCTCTCTCTCTCTCTCTCTCTCTCTCTCTCTCTCTCTCTCTCTCTCTCTCTCCCTGCCACTGATGATTGCACTCATTAGCATCAGGGTAGCTGTAAGCTCTGTGTGTAGTTTCCAGTCCTGACTACACATTAGCGTGGAACACAGGCCAATATATGGTTTCTGCTGTACAGCCTCTGCCGCACCATGTGATTAAACCTAATGGCTTGCAGATGTGTGTAATTGTAGTTTTTTGTGGGTTTAAGCATGTTCTTGTGTATTAACCCAGTGGGAGCCAGTGACGTGTCAGCACACCAAAACTGTTTGTGTGTTCTTCTATCCTATGGAGAAACAGGTCTTGACTTCAGATTTGTGTGATGAGGAGATTTGGCTGCTCCTCACATCTTTAGGTACAGATCCAAACAAAAATCCCGATCTAGTGATATAAAGTGTTGTTTCCTAAAGGGGGCTTTTCGGAGTAGGCAGAGTTATTCACACTACTGAGGACACACTTGAAGATGTTGCAGTTCATGGTCTTCACCTGAAAGCCTGAGTTTATCATCATGATTCTTTAGTTGATCTGTTTTTATAGAAATCTTCATGTTTCTAGATAATTCCAAAAGTCTGAGGTTTGAGTGCAGTTAATGCTTCTCTAGAGTCTCTTGAAGTCAGATCAGTATAGTGAACGGTCTGTTCCCGGAATGATTGTACTTCAGTCTCTGAACCTCCACATACATGTGATGTAACACAAAACCGTTCATGTGTTTGCACGTGTGTATCTCTGTTGTTTACTCAGGTCTCTGTTCAATGATGGAGGTTATCTCTTCCTCTCAGAGAAAAAAAGTGCAACTCAGACCTAATTAATATCCACAGAGAAAACACACACACACACACACACACACACACACACACACACACACACACACACACACAGCTGCACAGTATCCACTGTCCTCTCTCCACCTCCTCCGTTACCTCTGTTGTCCTGTCTGTTTCTGATTGGTCCACTCAGCCTCCCTCTCATCACTGAGTGTAAGATCCTGAGGAAAATCGCTCTTAATAATAAAAGCTCAATCAATTCCCACTGCTGCGTCAAGCATAATAGACACAGCAGTGGGAATTGCTTCAAGCGTGTGTGTGTCAGTGTCAGTGAGTGTGTGTGTGTGTGTGTGTTAATGTGTGTTTGAGCGATGTTATGCGTTTATGAGCCGTGGAACCAGAGCTTGTGAGTTTTACCAGAGTGGAATAAGCAGACTTTGTGGGTTGGGGGGTAATGAGATGGTGCGTAGGTGTCTAATGGGATCTCCTGTCTGAACCGATCCGGATGATTGATTATCAATGAGGCTAAAATGAATAAACTGGAGATTGTTTTGAAGCTGCATCCCTTCTCACAGTTTTGTTTTTATTTACCTGCCCACTCCACTGATATTTACACATAAACCATTCACTTATTCAAGCGTTATTATTTGTCTGCTCTTTTACAGGCTGGAGCAGAGTAAGCCAGCAGCCTGGTGCGTGTGTACGCATGTGCAGTTGTGCACACATCAACACGTACGTGTGTGTTTTCTTGTCGGTATCAAGTCCTGCGGGTTGTGGAGCACATTCTTCTTCCATCATTTCATGGTTGTTATGGAAACAGCCAAAGTAGCAGAATGCAAAAGCGCGTTTTGAAAAGGACCTTTAATCGACCGTAGACCAGCAGTGATTATTCTGTGTTTAAGTCTTTCACAAGCTCCTCTCCCATCAGAAGATGCAGGGAGATGCTTTTTTTCTTTCTTTTCTCTCTGCTTCTCTTTGGGGCCCAGAAATGAAGCTAATATCCAGAAAGACTCGGTGGGTGTTCCGGTGCCAGCAGATCTCTGTGTTACCTCCTCACCTAAGTGGGTGTTGTAACATGTGGAGCATGTGGAGAAGAGTCTGTATCCTAAATCGACTCAGTTGTTCCTCTGAGTGTTTATACTGCTGCAGTGCTCCATCTTGTAGGCGGCGTGCGGGGCTGGTTTAGACCTTTAGTCTTTAGTGTGTGCACGACCAGGAGCTTTAAATCAGACTGCAGGAATCCATGGTTCAGTGGATTCCGACACATCTGAGCTGAACTCAGCAACATGGATAATAAAGGTCACAGGTTGATGTGCCTGTATTGACTTGATCTGGTGATAAAACGATGGGTGATAAAACAATATTAATATGTTTTGCAATATACATTTTTCATCAATAGAAAAATAACAAAGGTCCAATATATATTGATCATGTTTAAGCACAGTGAGCAGGTTTAACACATAATTGATCTACTGCAGGATTATAACATTTTTAGCTGTTTATAAAGTTTTTGTCATCGGCTTGGAAAACAGAGTTTAACCACAACCATCACTTAGGCACCAAAATCTGTCTTTAAACCTAAAATAAATAATATTAAAATAAATTCTGGCCGCATCGCTCAGCCTTACGATCTGGACTTCCTCTCCTACTGACATACACTTCATGAAAATTGTTCAATGGGCTTGATCCAGTGAAATACAATTGAAGGAAATAAAAAAAACTCCAGCCATGCACAGTTTATAATCAGACATTTATTTCCGTCTTTCATTTAAACGGCAACAGTTTCTTTATAGACTCTTTTTTTTCCCACATGAAAGTCGCACTGACACAGATCCACTATTGCCACGAGGCTTCTTCCTCTGCCTGTTAGAGGGAGAGTGAGGATCCTACATTAAATAAACTAAATAACATCCTGAATCCACTTACCATCACAGATCGGTGATACAGAGTGAAACCACATGGACGTGGAGGAGTGTGGATTTCTTTCTTTCACTCTTTAAGACGTCAGCTGTTATTGAAGAATAAACACTGAACTCGTGTCTCCTCAGTTTGGAAAAATATTTCTGAATAGCCGGACTCCATTTAAAACAGGGATATATAAGCCTCAACACATTTTCTGATGATTATTTTTTTCTTTCCATTCAAGATCTATTAATTATTCCCTGGTAAATCTGTGAACATGTCATAAAACAGCCAATATCTCAATCGTAAAGAAAGCCATTCCTGGTTTGGAGTCTTTTGGATGTTCATTGGATATGTCCCCTTCCTCCACCAAGTTGCGTGGAAATCTGTTCAGCAGCTTTTGTCCTACAAGTGGACAGGAGTGAAAACATGGCTAAGAGATCAATCACAGAGGGATTCGTGAGTGCTATACAAACACTTGAAATGTGTGAGGTGATAATAAATGGAGACTATTTTTGGAATGGGTTTGTTTGGTTGGAGGAAGGACGAGAGCAGCAGGACACCCAGCTGGTGGAGGGTTGTCGGGCTTCCGCTGCACTCCCCTCGTCAATGGTCGGACATGGTGTGCCCGGCTTTCCATCTGATCCTGCTCACCCTGTATGCCATGCAGTATAGATCCAATGTCACAATTTAATCTTAGGCACGCACACACACACACACACACACACAAACACACAAACACACAAACACACATTCACACACATGCTATAAATTGGCTAATGAAATGCAGCAGCATGTCTGCCACACCCCTCTCCTGGGTGACGTGCGGTGTATCCATAGAAACTCACCGCGCTGCCGGGGCCTGTTGGCGTTTCATTGATGGGTTTTATGCTGAAGGTCAATGAGGACGGGCAGAGACAGATTTGGAGGTGAGAACCACTGACTGGCTGAGAGATGTTGCATCTGCGATCCAGCTGGAGCAGAGTTTCTCTCAGATGAGTCACGACGCTCAGACTGTTCTCCGGGGCTCGGGAAGGATTCAACATCTTGTCATAGTATTTTATCTTCTTGTCTGCACATATTTCTTGACATGGACTCGACAGATGGCAACATCAGGTAGCCTTTTTCCACTGCCGCTGATTGGATGCCCACTGGCTTTAAATGTTCCCTTCTGCGGGAACTAAGTATCATCAATCATCATTTTTCTCACCACACAGGACCTCTTGCAATTATTTTCCTAAACATCTCTTCCTCTTTTATTCCAAGTTTCAATGAGCTCTCGTAAACTTGTTACAAATCACTAACTTCGGCCTGATGATGAGGAGGTGAACATTCCTCTTCAGCATACACTATTACGAGACCCTTCAAATGTTTATAACCAACACACACACACCATTATTTATTTCTTGAGGGAGGTTTTTCGAATTTTCACCATTATAGATGAACATTATCAACCAGGCTATGGCGGGAATGTAAATAAACATTAGGTGCAACAATCGCTCATTTAATCCTGTGTAGTAATTTATAGTGGAAGTGGATTGATCACAAAAGAAAATACTCATTGCACAGTGATTTTGACTTTTCTTAAAACATTTGACAACGTTTAAGATGTGAACTGTGATTACGATCCATACAAGCAAAAAGATGGTAACTTGAAACAGTAGATTCTTTATTTCCTGTGAAACCTGTGAAACCGTTTGACTTTCCTCTGCTGATTAGTTCTGATTATTTCTGTCCTGTTTTGTGTGGATTCTTTTCTTTTTGTCTTTTGGTCTCTAGTGACACAGGTAAATCGTCTTTGGGTCTCTTGAAAACCGCCACATAAACATTTTTTTGTTATTATCAAAAGCTTTGGACCAAATTGAGCACATCAGTGGGAGCCATGACATTCTCTGCAGACATATGCAACGTATGCTGCCTGTACACCCACACAATCAAAGGGAAGGAAAAACACAGATCACCCGGTTGCTGCAGACACTTGACAATGAGTGGCACAAGGTTTCTTTACTTTGTTCATGATTTTATAATGATTTTTGTGAATGTCACTTGTTGGCTGTGTCTGTTGAAACAGTAAATTTGGTCCCTGGCACATTCCTATGTCAAAGCAGCAGTTTGAATCTAAGATCGCCAAAGCTGATATAGTCCACTTCCTCTTATCATCTAAAAACCCCAAAAACTATTGTTTTAACTTTTAACCTCTGGCTTCTGTTTCTTCTTTTTTCTGATTGGTCGTCAGAATGGGGGCCTCAGACAACATCCTCAAAGGGCGCAGTACGTTTATGGAAGAGCTGACCGAAGCCTCCGAGATCATTTCCCACGCAACCGAGCGGTCATTGGTCATCCTGGATGAGCTGGGGCGGGGCACCAGCACCCATGATGGGATCGCCATCGCCCATGCCACCCTGGAGTACTTCATCAGAGACGTAAGTGGGTTTTTGTGTGCGTGAGTATGGATAGCAGTGTCCTGACTAATTGTGACTATTGAACATTTTTTGTTACACTGAGTGATAAATCTAAAAGTGACAAATCAATCCAAAAGTTGCCATCATGTAATCCAGATCACAGCGTCTGCAGGAAAAAACTGTCATGTAAGCTTCACTAGGAAGGAAGCAGGAAGCTACGTAACATCCTAGACACAACATTTAATCAGGGCAACAAATTATTACAAATTTATTAAGTGACTTGTTTTCTGGTGCCTTTCGTAAGTGTCGCAAAATGTAATCATTTAGTGGACAAATCACACAGATTGAAAATATTTCAACGTACAATATGTAATCTCGGCAGTTAGGGGTGTATATAAATCAAAACGATAACAACAGACCTAGTTGATGATGTCGTGAATCAGCATGTATCATGGGAGTTGTTATCTTCACAATCTATAGGCAGTCAAGGCCAGTGATAAAGAGGATATGACGCAAGGATTTCTCTGGGTCTGCACATTGTTTGAAACATCTTGGATAACATAAGTACACAAGTCAACAAAATATATAATATAGATCTAGTAGTTTTTTTTGTAGACATTTTAATGAGGAAACTATTTTAGCTCTAAAGAGAAAGAAGAAGAAAAAGAGATGGAGGGGAAAATAAATAAACGCGGGTGAAACACCCTCTGGACCGTGAAACAGCCCAGTTAGCCTTCAAATTAGTGGCTCTCAGTGAAGAGGGGTGTGTACATTCTATTTGTGCAAGTGCTCGATCGTGTGCGCTCTTCAGGCCGCCATGATTGGTTCTTTCTTGCATCGCGAAACGAGCCACCAGAGAGCAGCTGCAGCAGCAGAGCAGC